>NW_010114229.1:0-13237 GCF_000699245.1 Pterocles gutturalis
AATGTTTAGCCGCCTTTTTTTTAATTATTATTATTAAATTTGTATGTGAAAAAGTAACTCGGGACTGGTAAATGAGTCCATCTGTTTATCACTAGCAAAACTGCCTCGACTTAAAAGGGCTCTGAAGCAGCCTTTGCACTAAGTGGTGTGGTTTTAGAGTGGAATTCATATGGTTTAGACGAGATGCTTGTAATAGAAAGCACATTTGTATTATCTGGTCAGTAAACATAGAATCACAGAATGGTTAGGGCTGGGAAGGGCCTTAGAGATCATTCAGTGCCACCCCCTGCCATGGGCAGGGACACCTCCCACCAGCCCAGGTTGCTCAAAGCCTCATCCAGCCTGGCCTTGAACCCCTCCAGGGATGAGGCATCCACAGCTTCTCTGGGCACCCTGGGCCACTGCCTCACCACCCTCACAGTAAAGAATTTCTTCTTGATATCTAGTCTAAACAGGTTCATTGCATTTCCCCTTTCTTTTCACTCTAGACATTATTGCATGTAAAAGTGTGCACGCAAGTTCTTTATTTCCAACACCTAAAATCCTGCAATTAAAGCATGCCCTAAATGTAGTGGGAATGAGATGGAAAGAATTCTGATACAGTTCTTTGTCTTTAAATTCTTCTTTTCTCCCCAGATATGGCAATCTGCTCTAAGCACCCTGAATCCCAACCCCACCGACAGCTGTCCTCTCTACCTGAATTACGCCACTGTAGCTGCTTTGCCTTCCAGGGTCAGCCGGCACAACAGTCCATCTGCAGCTCAGTTCATCACCCGCCTGGTTAGAAATTGCCTCCCAGGAGGTGTCAACAGATGTATTGTTGTAAGTGGCTGTTTCAAAATGCTTCTGCTGAAATGTCAAGTATTTTCTCGGCTTGTCAGGATTTTATCTGTATTCGAGGAGACTGGAGGTGGGCAAGTTCTACCGATATAATTATACTGACATGTAGAAGTGGTTTTGCACTGACGCATAAACAAGACCTAACTATAATAGCTTCTGCATGCTTAGACAGTTGGAGAAGATTAAAGTTCTATATGTATGGAATGTCTTCAGCTAGGAATATCCATGCGAAGGGAACCAGTAGTGGCTTTTTTCGAACTAGGATTTATGACATTAGCACATGCTTTAGGAGACTGACATAGCCTGCGTGCAGGGTGCTATGTCTATATTGCATAACCCATTTAAAGTGCCTTGTTTGTGTCATTCCGTGAGTTTTTAAAGTCTTAGTGTAAGCTCATGGACCAATGTGAGTCCTTTTGCAAGATGAGCTCTTGGACTGCTTTGGTCATCTTCTGTATGAGCCTGATGAATTTGTTACTTGTTTCTATGTCTTCTCCAGATTAATTCAGATTTCTAGGTGGTTAGAGAAGTCTCATAGTCAGTGTCAGAAACAAAATTTAATTATACTCCTCACTTGGAAAACTTATTTGCAAGAATAGTAACTCTACTTTTTTTCCCTTATAGTTAACTTTGAAAACATTTAGCTAAAGCTGCTTTCCATTGGTAATTTCTCTTATGAACTTCAGAAAAATATTCTACACGTTAAAAAGCTTTTGGGTTAACAGTAATCACGTTCTAATATAATTTCTCTCCTTGTTTCATTTGTTTTGAACACATATTGATGGTTCCTATGCTTTTTTTTGTCTTGGTTTGTAGGCTAACCTGTGTTAATTGCACTAGAATGATTAAAGCAACCCAGCTGCCTTGTAAGGATGTATTAATTCCCACACAGTCAACTCCAGACGTGTAATTAATTTCCATATGGGAAATGGACTGAACCAGTTCAGTGTAGTACTGTTCATCCTGCCACTCTCCCCATGCAAAACATGACCTACGAGTATGTTTTGATACTGATGTCAGTTTTTTCCCACGCCTGCCCCTTTTTTCCCCCCTCCCTTGTCACCAGTAGTATCACAGGTAACAGCTCCTTTTCAATGGAGTCTTCCACATCCCTGATGTTGTCTGACTTGTCCTCTGGCTGCTGTTTCAGATGGTGTGCGAGCGGTCTGAAGTCTTCGCTTCTGCCTGTGCGCTGGCCAGGGCTTTCCCGCTGTTCACGCATCGGTCCAGTGCGTCAAGGCGCACAGAGAAGAAAACTGTAACGGTAGAGTTTTTCCTGGTTGGACAAAACAATGGACCAATAGAAGTGGCAACACTTAAAGTAAGATTTTAGTTTTTTCCGTCATCAGTTTTTTCTGTTGTTCCCTGAAATAATTATTTTCTTCAATTTGTTGCATGCACAAATACATGTGTCTCAGGCTACATATGGAACAGGTGTTATATCTAAAGTAAAAACTTATCCCAGGTCAAAGCTCCTTGAAATTGATCAGTCCATAGCACCCGTGAGTAGAAATATTGAACGTATTACTGCAGCAAAGGCTGGAGATGTTATTCAGAATTTAGATTTCAGGGGTGGGAATCACCAAACAAGTAGCACAAATAAAATTTCTCTTTTCTAATGTTTATTATATATGTAATAATGTATTTTTAGCCTCTAATGTTACATTGTCTTTGGTGTGTGGGCTTCTCACTTTCTTTTACCCTGGCAAAACCTGTATGTGTGCTATGCAGGTGACTCTTACGGTGGAGTCACTAGAAGTTGCTTATTCTGGGATCACATATGGCCTCTGATATATCTCTCTGATGTACGTCTTTGGCTGAGTTCCTCTAGCAGAACTATAGCCAGAAACAGCACTGTAAGAAACGATACAGCTTGGAGATGTGCATAGCAGTTAAGTATCTCCAAGTCACCTTTCAATAGCAGGTAATCAAAGACTATTTCCCTTGCACCTGACTGTTACAGAGGGGAAGCTCCACGTCAGGTAGCTTTCAGTCTGCTAGGTCATTCCTCTTCAAGATCCTAACTTAAATGCTATTCCAAGATTTGCACTTAAGCTGTGAGGCAGCTTCCTGCCCGGTGCTCCAGGTTCTGTGCCTCAGTACAGATGGACCCTCACGTAGCTGATCAGTCAGTGAGGTTATACAAATCCCTTAAAAATTTTGGCAATGGATTTGGCAAAGGAGGTGGTGTTCCTTCATATTAAATTTTCAGAATTGCAGCTTTAGGGTTTTTTTTTTCTTTCAGTATCTTTTCCTCCATACTTAGTCCTTACTCTATGAACGGAATTGGCCCCAGCAAGTGACACCAGACGTTTTCAGGAAAGTGACAAAGGCAGGCATGCTATGAGTACAACTGCTGATCGCTCCATTTTTCTATGCCTCAAATCAGAAAAAAGTGTCAAAACCAGTTCCTTCAGATAGGTAGATTCCAAACGCTCGGGTTATTTATAACTACAAAACAAAGCTGAAATGATTTCTGCCTCCTGTTCTTCCCCTTTATGTCAATGCCAGAACTGTTGCTGGCTTCCTCCAAGCTAAGTTTTCAACTCTTAAATTCAGCTAGTGCCAGATAGCTAATGTAGAGCATGGAAGAGGCACGTGGTAGGATTTTTTTAGTTAAACCTCTCCCTCAGCATGTTGCTGTATTTTGCACCTACTGCGTTGTCCAGGATATTTTATGGTGAGGACTAGCAGGGGTTGTCGTAGTTTTACAGGGCACTTACTAAAGGCTGCCATGATCTGGGTTCTCTTGGGTACCCTGGAAGCCAAACCCCGGCACAGCTTGTTTCTGCAAGTAGTATTGTTTCCCTCGGACTTGACCTTTGGGTTAGAGCACCTCCGTTTACCTGCATGGCCCAGCGGCGAATCACGCCAAGCCTGGCTTGGCTCCTGAGGAGGTCCTTTCCCCTCAGGGGAAGTAAAGCAATCAAAAGTAATTGTAGGGAGTCAGGCACCATTCCAAACCAAGCCAAGGTTTATGAGAAGGTTTATGCTGGGACATGGAATGTATAGAGTCCTTAGGCTAGTCTGGCCAAGCCAAACTGCAGATGCCTCAGCACGAAAAACTATCCAGCGCATCAGATTCCTTTGAAACCCATCCCGACTCACCCTGCTGCTGTGTGTGGTCTTCAGTGTAGCGTGGCTACTGGAAACTTTCTTCAGGCTTCCTTCCACCTGGTCTTTTTGCTTCAGGTTGTTGGTTCACAGGAGTTAAAAGTTGAAGCTTAGAGTCTGGTGCCCCCATTGTCCTTTTTGCCAGGAGGATCCTTCTGTAAAGAAACAGCCTCGGCATGCTCACTGTGGGCCGTTTTGATTGTGCCCACTCTAGCTTAGATAAGTTCTTCCTCAGCCAGGTGAGAGTCAGGCCGCTTTGCCGCAGGAGTGAGGAAACAGATGCCTGTATGTTTTGCACAAATATGGAATATGCCATGTTCCCCATGGCCTGCCGTATAGAGTGGCTCGTGGTAGCGATCCGTATTGCACTCAGCCACTCTGCCTGCGGTGTATAAACCCTGCGGTTCCCCATGTTGTAGATTGTGTAATCACTGCAGGTTTGCAACCCGAGCAGCCTCCAGGCTCATTGTGACTTCCTGCATTTGCTTCCTCTGATCCTTCTTTCCTTGTGTTCTTGGTCTCTCTTTGATAGTGGAGAAGGCTACTGATTTTGCAGTATCAGTTCACTGTGGGAGGGAATGCAGTTGCTTAGAAATGAGGGCGCAGGAAGAAATAACTCAAGCTTAACACATACAAAAAATAATGGTTATCTTAGTTGACTTTATTTAATACTGTACAACTGCCTGGGATTGATGCCAGTGAAGTGTTAGTGTGCTCCAGAGGAACCACACATCTGGTGTAGGCTACGCAGGACTAAATGCAAAGCTGTGCAAAAAACCAGCCAAACCGAGGCACCAGGTCTCAGGTGTCCTGGGTTCTTTTCATAGTGTCTGGCAAGTGCTGCAGAAGGAGTCAGACTGGCTGCTCGCATCGTGGACACGCCGTGCAATGAGATGAACACAGATAACTTCCTGGAGGTAGGTAAAACACCTGATGAGTAAGAGTTACTAATTGTAAGTCTAGACTACAGTAATCAAGAACTAGTGTTGCTATCTCTTAGCAAAACCTGTATGTCAGCATGAAGCACATGAAAGAACCTGTCCAAGGGTGCTGAGGCTGTTGCTTTGACCTTTAATTAATTTTGTAGAACTTTGGTAAGTTGGAAGGAGGTGGAGTGAGGTGAGGCGCTGGGAGTCAGAAGGCATGAGTTCTTGATCCAGTCGTGACAGTGGCTTCTTTGCCAGTGCTGGTGTTGTCTTAAGCCCAATGGTAATAAGTTTCTGAAATTATGGGACAGAAGTTGACATGTTTCCAAATGAGTTTTATCGTAAAGGTCTGGTAAGATGTTGAGAGTGAAAATATTCCTGTCCTGTTGCATCATTATTCAATAGAGTAAACAGTTGGCCTTTACCTCTGAAGACTTATTTTAATATCGGAGCTTAAAGGTCAAATTTGTATTTCATGCATGTAAGTCAAGGACATCTCAGTGGAATTAAGCCATTGGAAAACCAGCACCACTCCCAAAATTATGAATGTTTGTATGTGTGTGCATCCAAAAATCACACAAAACCCTTATGTGGGTAACCATATGTGTGGAAAGACACAAATGTGTCCTTCTGATGACTGACTGACAATGTCCTTTTTCTTTTAATGATTAAGGAAATCAAAAAAGTTGGCAAGGATCTTGGGATTACTCCTACCATTATTCGAGATGAGGAACTGAAAGAGAGAGGCTTTGGAGGTATATCTTGTTGAAAATTCAGCTTTATTTCATGGCAGTTAATTGGAATGTTTTGCCATCTCCATTGTAATGTTTATTTGCACATTTTTAAAACAGTTTTATTGCCCATAGTATTCTAAGATGTTTTACAGAAAACAGCCACAGATTGCTCCCCACAGTCTTTCTTCACCACAAGTGGTTTAATTCTGTTTCCTAGGTATCTACGGAGTTGGCAAGGCAGCTCTTCATCCTCCAGCCCTAGCAGTTCTCAGTCACACTCCAGATGGTGCTACACAGACCATTGCATGGGTGGGCAAAGGTATTGTGTATGACACCGGAGGGCTCAGCATTAAGGGAAAGGTACGTAAACACTTGTTCTTCTGCTGCCTTTGCTCACAGTGTTGTTTTCTGATGGAAATAATTTAGTTAATGTCTGTAGGAAACCAAACTATATTTATTTGAGTAAACACTTAATCTACTGTCATCCATATGGACACAAATTACCAGGGGATAAGATCAAATAGGATTCAAGAAACACTTTACAGAGCAGTTAAATAACTACCTGATATTTTGCCCCACTGCTAGGAGAAAGCTGGAAACAAAGATGTTTAGTTTCTGATTTTGGAGACAGATCCAAAACCCGTTTGAGTTGGCCTCAGTGTGCGTCTTGTAAACAACCTTTTTCTTTTTCTTTTCTAACAAATGGGCAGCAGGAGTTTAGTATTTTCCACTTCTAAGGCAAGATCCACCAATAAGCAGATGCATGTGTTCCATGTTTCTGTTAGGCTGAGCGCTGTCAAGACCAGAGTTACAGAAGCATCAGAAATACTAGTTTTAGCAGGCATTACTGGGAAATTCTCTTTTAAAGAAAAAAATTTCTATGGTTCTGTTTAAACAGACTACTATGCCTGGAATGAAACGAGACTGTGGTGGAGCAGCTGCTATTTTGGGTGCCTTCAAAGCCACTGTGAAGCAAGTAAGTAAGATGTGTTAATTGATATCGTGTAGCCCAGTATTGCCAAGGAGCAGTCTGGCTTTTGGATATATTCCCAGATATGGGAGCCAGGCTAATCCTGAAGTTCTGACCTGCCACTGCTGTTGGTGATCTTGAGCCACTCTGCTCTTTCTGCTATTTCAGGAGAATATTTCAAATCTTTACTGGGATCTTGAGAATTGTGAGAAATTCCTTGAGTGCTATTTTTTTTCTTTTTTTTGAGAGTCTTGAATTTCAGGGTTTGTTCTGTGGACTGAGTGGTTTCTAGTACCTTGAATCAGATTTATGCTTGAGTTATCCAGTGCTGATTTTGTTTAAACTGTGGGATTTGGAGCAGCTGCTGTCCCCTTAGCAAAGAAAGGGATGAGTGTCTCTGGGATATGAAGTCTGTCCACATTGCAAATCCTGTGCCAGTTCTGATATTAACCAACTGGGAAGGTGGCAGCTCTCGTCTTATCAGGAGCTGCTTGTTGGTTTGCTCGTGTGGTCAGAAAGTAGTGGAGCAGCTGAGAAGAAGCCAGGTATTGAAATACGAAGAATTAAAAAAATGCATATTGCACTTTAACAATATGAACTAGGGAAAAGAAGTGGCTGCTGCCAATAAAACTCTGCCCTCTCCACAAATCCAGTGACTGAGTCTTGCTGACAGAGCAGCTATTGCTTCCAAGGAGTGTCCAAAGTTCAAAGAACATTTACTGCTGCAGATTAATGCATAGATCTGATGGACGCTTTGTCCGGGGGATGGCCAGTGCCAGATTCCCATTTCTCAACCGTTTAGCTCTGTGCTTTGGCCCTAGCAGGATGTTTGATGTGGAAAGATTGTAAACTTCAGTTATCTGCAGAGTTTTAAAATTGAAAACAGATTTGTGAGCTGCATCCTAGGCAGAATAGCCAGCTTTCCCTAAGTCCTTCAGAAAGCTAGATCTCATGTTTGCAAGGGACAAGAGGTAGAACTTCCACAGTGCTTTGGGAGAGTCTGGGAAAGCCGTGGATGCAGTACGTTTTCTCGAAGATTCGATCCTTGTTTCCAGAGTAGTTTTGTGTGTAGTTACCTGCACTGAGAGAAGTTGTATTCCCAGTCACAGTAGGTGCAAATGTAAGGGATCTGTGCTTTCGCATGTGATTATCGTAACAATGAATAAAGTGGCAGTGAAATGTTTGGACAAACAGAGCCTGAAGAAGCTGTCACACCTCACAAGAAGTCTGCACACTTGTGTGTGAAAACAAAAGAATGATCTCGCTGCTTAATTCTACAACCTCATGTAAGAAGACCTGTTAACGAAATCCCTGCAGAAAATACATTCAGACAGGCAGTGGAAAGAATTTGTTGTTGTTACTGCTTCAAGACTTTTTTTAAATGCACTTAAGAATAATACAAAGCTGGAAGAGGTTTAAATTAGCTATGCTTTGTCACAAAGACTGAAGTTGGAAACGTGTGTTGGATAGAAAGCTCAGTGGGAAGAGGGGCAGAGGTTATTATCCATCTTCAGAAAATATCTGCCTACATGCTGTTCAACAGTTTCACAACATGATTTAAAAAAGCATTGGACAGCAAAATTAAGCAAGTGGTTTTTTTTCTAGAAAAAAGCATTTCATCCGTTGTGAGCTTTCCAACACAAGGGAGAAGAGAAAAACATTCATTTAAATTTTTTGAATCCTCCTTGATCCAGCGTGTTTACATAGTGAATCCTGCTTTTGAAGAGCTACAGACAGAATGAGATTCAGGGAAAGGCAACTGATACTGGAAGTGGGTTTTCACTTTTTGACAGTACATTAACCACATCTCCCAACGGGAGGAGGAAAATTTAGTGCAGTCCAGTGAGGGACTGTGCATAGAGTGGGAGTTTTGTTGCACAGGCTGTTTTGGAAGAGCAAAGGGTCACAGATGGGAGGTTATCTCATCACCAGTGCTGTTTGCCTGCTGGCTGGACTGGAAACTGCAAAGTTGCCTTATGGCTTCGAGGTGCTGCCCGTTATTTTGAAAGGTTTTGATTGATGCATTTGCCCTTTAGATTTCAGAACATGAGCTGATTCAGCAAGCCCAGATTTCTTCAGCTACAGACTTTTATAAAGAGATTAACAGTAAAACTGACCCTGGTTTCCCTAGGAATTTGATGTTGTTAAGGCCAGCTGTCCCCGTTGAGGAGGAACTGTGTTTTTATTTGTTAAATGCCGCTGTCTCCTGTTCTGTTCCTAGGATCTCTCCACACAATGCAGACTTTGTATAAATAACAAAATCATCATACATTTTAAAATACCATCCATAACCATATAAGCACCTGATTTTAGTTTAGCGACTGAAGGTTTGTTTTTGGTGAGCCTGGCTCCTGTTGAGCTTACTGGGCTTTGGAGTTGTGCTTAGGAAGATTTTGCTGGAGTTGGCTGTCAAGTGCCTAACGTGCTCTGCCCAGGGCATCGGTTCTGACTAAACATCAGCCCCTCCAGTTGCATGTGTGCTGCGTATAGAGGATATTTTAGTTCAGACACCTTGGCACTGAGAGAAGATTGTACTGATCGCTGGTCAGTTGATGGAGGGTTTCTAGATCCCTTACCTGTTTGTGTCTCTCGTGTGTGTAGGCTTTCAGTCACTCTCCAGCGAGAACTTTCAAACCAGTGTTACGTGTTACCTCCTCCTCGCTTTCTGCAGCTCTTTGCCTCAGCTTTGGGATATAAGGCATTCATCACAGAGTCCCCATGTAATTAATGGCATTGCTGTCAAGAGGCTGTAATCCCTCATTGATTTCAGTCCCAATAAATTAGCTTGATGTGAGTCAAACCCCATTTCTCTCCTGTTGTTGTTACAGGGTTTTAAAGACAATCTTCATGCTGTTTTTTGTTTGGCCGAGAATGCAGTCGGACCACGCGCAACAAGACCTGATGACATTCATGTTCTTTACTCTGGAAAGTAAGATTGTACCTATCGTTTTCACAGAAACATTGAGAGGAAGCATCATCTTTGATTCTGTTTATCTGCGTGCCATGCAGATTGTGAACCTGTCCCTCATCAGCTTCCCCAAATACTGATAGTAGTATTTCAGACAGCCGTAGTAGTGAGTTATAAGTGCGCTTAGAGTTCCCGTTGGGTGTATAAATGCACATCAAAATACATATTGTACATCATGAGCTGAGGTTTCTGTAAAGCACTCAGGTTTTCACATTTGTTCCAATACAGCCTGTGTTCTCTGTCCATCTGTAGTCTACATTGCCTCCATCACAGAAGCAGGCTAGCGCTGTATAAGCATCTCTTGTTTTAAGCAGAGTGCAATACTTATTTGTATGGCAGTAGTTTGTGAAATCCCAGCTCGACATGCTGGGTGTTATACAGGCCCAACAAGTAGATCTGAGCAGGAGGGCAATACTGTTATAACCATTTTCCGTGTTTACTCTGTCCGGATGCTTGCAGCCGGGGAGTAAGCAGCCGTACAGACTTGCAGAGTCCAGTAAGAAAGCACACGAGATTGGAGTCTGCTTTCTCATCCGCTGTTCCAGTCCGGATGGATGAGTCTCAACAGCCTGAAGCACTGTTGTATTGAATGCCCTCTTTTCTTCCCAGAACTGTGGAAATCAATAACACTGATGCGGAAGGTAGACTGATACTGGCTGATGGAGTAGCTTACGCGTGCAAAGATCTTGGAGCTGATATCATTCTGGATATGGCCACTCTCACAGGAGCTCAGGTACTGGTACAGAACTGCTGGTGGACAGAGGGTGTGCAGCCTTCTCCTGTCTGCTTCATACACTTCTTTGCCTCTATCCTGCTAGTCTTTGGGGGAAGGTGGATACTGTGAACTATCGTGACTGATGGCCTCCAAAACTTGTGCAAGAGAAAGTTGCCAACAGCAAGCCCAGTAAACCGTAATGGCCTGTGCACGACTGTGAATGTGTTCCATTTGTAACTGCAGTACTCAAGCAGGGCTTTTTGTTCTTTGTGCAACTCTTATGCTTTTGCATACTTAAAGAAAAAAATTATTCTGATGACATTAGCAGCTGATGTAAGCGATCAGTATTCAATGTGTGCAATTCAGCAGCTTTATGATTAGCAGGACTGATATGATGACGGTGATTAGAAATTTTCTTGCCCATTAAATAGCTTACATTGTAAGTCATGCACAGAAAGTCACAAGTGTACAAATGTAATGCTGTTGTTTTTTGAAATCTATTACTGTTTTATAGAGGGTTATATTGATGAGCAGTGATCCTTGTGGTTTAATTTTCTGGAAAATGACTTGGTCTTTATATCAGGAGGAGAAATGGTTACAAATTTTAGAGGCATGAATGTTGCACATGTTGGTGTAAATGTCAACCCTTTGAAACTTTCGCATCATTGTCCTAATGGAAAACTGATGTACTGGCTCCTGGGGTTTGTATATTTGTAAGGGAGCAACCTTTTCCATGAATGAGGATGTTACGTTGAGACCGTTTATGTGAGTCGCAGACATTGCTGGGGTATTGTGTTAGATGTTTTATTTGTAGTTCATTGCTGATTTAATTTTATTTCTAAGGATAATTTCACTGCAGAATGGATTTTCAGAAATCTTTAAAGATTCAGCAGTAGTTACAGTGTCTTTGTCTACATTTGTAATACTACCTTCTTGTTGAGTAGTTTTGAGACTTTTTTTTCTTGGTTTTGTTAGATGAAAGCAGCTGTTAATGCTGAAAGGTGGTAGTACAGAATTTCCCCTGCACGGTTAAGATGAATCCTTTCTGATTTTGTCTTGTATCTCACTAGGGAATTGCTACAGGAAAGTATCATGCTGCTGTCCTTACCAATAATGAAGAGTGGGAAAAGGCTTGTGTTAAAGCTGGCAGGAACTGTGGAGACTTGGTCCATCCTCTTGTGTATTGCCCCGAGCTCCACTTCAGTGAATTTACCTCTGCTGTAGCTGATATGAAGAACTCTGTGGCAGTAAGATTTTTTTTTTTGTTTAAATTACATTTATTATCTGAAAATGTGTGTTTTCTAGATAATGTGCTGGCCTGTTGATAGCTGGCTGAAAGCTCTTCACGAGGGCTGTAATCTTTTAGAAATGGGCCATATAATTATGGGTTTCAGGGTCTTTAACCTGGGGATTTTGCAGGCTGTGTGTCACTACACTGATATTTGGTGTCAAGTTTAAACAGGGAAGCCTGCTGCAAAGGTATCTTTGGGCTGCTTGCCTTTTAAGCATGGCTCTAAGATGAATGCTAAATTCCTGGATGGAGACTTTAAGAAGCAAGGATGAGTACTCCTTAGATCGTATATAACCAACAGAGACAGTAGCTGGGAATGCAGAAACCGGGAAATTGAGGACAGAGACCTCGGGGATTTCTGTAGCTGCTTTTGCTGTGTTTGAGAGTTACAGTGTGTGCCAAGTTTCAAAAACACTGCAGAAGGAGCTTGGGTACAAGAGGAACTGAGCGGGGCTAGACTGCTACCAGGGATTAAGTCAAAGGATTTACAGCACTGTTGGTTTGCAAGGCTGTGCTTCAGGGCTCCGAACTAGATTTGCACAGTTGTCTTTTCTGTAGGCAAGAATAAAACATTGACATTTTATTTTCTTGCAAGATCAACTGTATTTTTATTATTTCTACAGGACCGAGACAATACTCCAAGCTCCTGCGCTGGGCTTTTCATTGCTTCTCACATTGGCTTTGACTGGCCTGGAGTCTGGGTCCATATAGACATCGCTGCACCAGTTCATGCAGTGAGTATGTTCGTATGACTGCTGACATTGTCCTGGGTGAGCAAGCTGGGTAAGGAAAACTGCTTGTGCCTGCAGATACTCTGAATTCTGTGCCGTCAAATTCAAAGCGAGAGATTTAGGTGGAGAAGAATTCTTTTGAAATGTACTGACTCTTCACCTGTGTTGGGAATTTCTTTGCTTTGGTAGCTACATCTGTTCATATTTTTCATTTTGGCTTTAAAATATTCTAGCAATCATTTAATCATCAACATGTATATCGTTGTAAACTTCGACAACTTGCCTGCTTTCTGTTCATGGCAGTAATCCCAAAATTCCATTTTCACTCTTATTGTTTTAAGATGGTTGACCAGAGTTGATCATCCTGCCTGCTGACCTGCAGCAGAGAAAACATTTGTTTCCTCTTGGGGGTTTCCCTTCTCTTTTTGGTGGAACTGATGTATATTCTTTTTTCCTGAAACATGAGCCAATTTACTCCTACTGGCTCTTTTTTTTTTTTAAACCCAATTTACTCAGCTCATACTCCAAATCCACGCTCATGCTGGATAGAACATTCCCTGCCCTGAACAATGCTAGTATAAATCCACGCTGGAGTCAGCGTGAGCTCTGTTCTCATGTGAGTCAACCGGTGTGTTGGTTTAATCTAACTGGGACGGATTCCGGGAGCAGCAAGGATACAGAAGCACAAGCTGAGCAGTCCTGCCAGGGACCCCGAGTATTCACTGTGGCCATGTGGCACCACTGCTCTTGTGGAATGAGTAGGAAAATTAAAACTAGGTTCAAATTACACAGTCTGAAGTGTGAATTGTTCTTTTTTTTTTTTTTTTTCCTAGGGTGAACGAGCGACTGGCTATGGCGTGGCTTTGCTGCTGTCCCTGTTTGGAGGGGCATCTGAAGACCCTTTGCTAAACCTGGTGTCCCCTCTGGGGTGCAATGGAGACTCTCCTG
>NW_010114229.1:13268-21256 GCF_000699245.1 Pterocles gutturalis
TATGGAGAGGGATTCCAAAAGGCGGCGGCTGGTTTAATGTGCCCCTAGCCATAAGAGATGGGGTGCATGTTACCTCACTTTGCACTGATTCATTCTCAAACAATGAAAATACCACACATCAGAAATCGCCTTTTTTTTTTTTTTTACTGTCATGATAAGATTTATTACTTGTTTCTGATAAAAACAGCCTGATTTCTTGTTTTTTTAAATTATTGGTGCACACAGTTGCTGAACAATATCTGGTGCAGAGTCCAGGCTCAACTAACTGTATCAGGAAGAGGGCACATCTCTGGGCTCCTCACAAAACCTAACGAAGTGCATTAATGCATGAGCAGCTCTCTGTAGTCTGAAGAAGCAACTGCAGCTATTGCTTACGAAGCCTTCTGAATTACTTACTATATGTGAGGTTTTATCAGACATTTCTGCAGGCCCCAGTACATCTCAGAACACAACAAGGAAAACGACGTCTGTAGACTTGGCTTATTCAGTGACAATTTAGCTTAGCAGCAAAGGAGATGTATTGAGAAAAGGCCTATAGTTTTAATAAGGTGCTGTTTCCGCATGTTTAATGTTTTTCTGACCAGTAAAATCAGCAAGAGTGGTCCAGAACATATCTCTGTGTAAATCTTTCACATACAAATTACAGAATGTATTCATGTTTAAATGAGGAAAAAAACTGAGGGACTGTGATTGAGTAAAATCGGTTTACAAAGCAGAGTGGCTTCTCGCCACTCGATAAATTTATTATTATTAAAGCAGCTTACATATCCCATGTGGTGTTTCATGGTGTTATTTGCATTTCTGAGAACACCGAGGGCTCTAGAAGTTTGTGCGTGCCATCATTACTCTGTTCAAATTCCTTTTCCCAGGACACATACATCTGAAGACAGACCTAAGGGAGTAACAGCTTATATGGAATGGTTTGGGGCAGTTCTGAAGAACTTACGCTGATTTGCTTCATTTGTTTGATTCAACAGCAACAGGTTGCATAGTATGAGTTTCTGTATGAGCCCATCACAAGGAGCTTACAAGCAATAGTTGGGCTTGGACGCCCACGGGAGGTGACTTGCCCCATTTGTGTAATGTCGGCGGCAGAGCTGGGAACAGAGTCACCACCTTTTAATCAGTGCTGGTCCCTGCCCCGTGGTTCAAGTGTCAGCCTTTGGAAACATTTATTGGCTCTACTGGAGTGTTGGTGGTGAAAAATTCCACCCAGAACACACTTTTGGCTGTTTCGCAGATAAAGTCAAGCTGTGTTGTGAGAAATTACACCTTTCCCTGTGTCGGAGGTGATCTCTGGAGAGAACTGGTGCTGGGTTTTAGATGGAGTTCCAACAGTGAGGTACACATCTGGTTTAGGCATGAGGCTTTTGATTAAAGACCTCATGGAAAGCTTAATGCAGAAGTGAGGAGAAACATTTTTCATTTTGGTTTTATGGCTATATTTGATTCTTGGCAGAATGTAACTTTAAAAAAAAAAAAAAGAAACCAATTTCACTACTTCCTATATTTGCTTACCCCTTGCTGTTTTGGTTCTTTGGTCCCATCAGTCATCGTTTTAGGAGGTACATATATAAATGAGTTCTGCCTTTGGTCATTCTGGACACTCGGTATAAAGCACTATCTGGTACCAAAAAATTGTTGTTTTCTAGAAATTAGAGCTTAAATTACTGCAGCTGTGGGCTCAGCACTTTTAAGAGGAGGTTGAAAATTTGGCACAGGCTGATACACCCCCCAGGAGATTTCCTTCTGCTTGTTCCTGCCTCTCATCTCCTCCCCGGAGCTGTGCTGCTCTCACCTGCGGACAGTCTCGTGGATGCTGACACAGGCAGTGGGTGAGTTACCCGCTCCTCTGCTGTGGCCACGCGGCTCTGAGGGCTGGTGGTCCCCAGCAGGCCAGGGCTGCTCCTTATCTCGCTGACAGCGATGTCCTCTGTGCAGTAGTTTGCTATGAACTGTGTGGCAGACTTGTGAGGGACAGAGAGAGAAAGAAACCACCATGGGGTTCACTGTGTCCGCGTTTCTCCTTCCCCCTCGCCTTTCTTCTGTCCCTTTCCTCCCTGCTGCTGGGTGTGTGGGACTGAATCCCCTGCGGTTAACGCTCAGGTCATGTGCTGAAGTCTCTGAGTATCTAAGGACTAGAGTCTCTTGCTAGGTGTTGAGTTTTGAGCCTGTGGTTGTGTGTCGTGCTTTGGTCAGAGGAACTCCTTTCCTCGTCACCCCTCCTTGTAAGGATCTGGAGATGTCCAGGGGCTGGGCGCTCATCCCTCCCACGGGCTGACGAAGGGGCGTAAGGAGCAAAGGAGGCCCCATCGTAGAGATCAGTATGAGGGTAACATATCCTCCCCCTTTTGTGTTTCACAATCATTTTCCTCTCCTGCTCCATAGGCTGAGGATATTTCTGCAAAGAAAGACAATTTTAGTTAATTTACCGGAGCTGTTTCAGAAGTTTTTGTGGAAAAGGATTGCACAACAGGAGTTGCTCACCTCCTTGGAGTCTCTCCAGCTTTTCGTAATGAAAATGTTAGTGTATAAATCCCATAAACACAGCTCCAGCTAGAGAAGCTGAGGGTTGTGTTGGGTCAGACCCATCTCGGTTCCCTTTGGGTGTCTTGGACTTTACCTGCAGCTTCTGGTCTGAGCTCTGCTGGGCCGCTGAGCCGTGCTGGGGGCTGGGGTGGGGGGCCATAGACACCTGCTGCTTGCTTTGGATACAGTATGAGAGTGGGAGGCATAGAAACCCCATCCTATTGGTAATTCAGATGAAATTTTGGACAAAGTAGATTTTTGAAAAATAGTCTTTGGGACACGAAGTCAAGAGCCTGTATTCCCAGACTGTTTGAATCAGGGCAACTTTTTGTCTCCCAGTACCCACACACAAAACTGCTGTTAATCATGTTTGCTACAGCCATGGTGAGGGACCTGCTAGAAAAGCCCCCGTACAAGAAAGGCATCCTTTTATACTGGATCAGAAGCTGCACAAAGCCACCCTGGACAATCGAAGGGATTTTTCTCCATTTGCACACGGATGGAATTAACACATCTCATCCCTTGGTCCTTATTGGGGTTTGTGTCTTGGAAATTCTGTTGCCTTGATGTGTGGTGACCTTAGGCTCCAAACGGGCAAGGAACCGTTTCAAAAACTGCAGTGCGGGGATTTTTACTTTTCCCTTTCATGTTTTCTTTCAAACACTTTTCTTACACAAAACCCACAGAGAGAGTTCCAGGCAGTGTCCACCCATATGAAACCAGACATTTTTTCCATAATCTTTTTATAGATTTGGTAATATTTAACTCAGCATGTATTAAAATGTATGGAGTACATAAAGTTCATTATAAATGTCACCAAACAGGCCAATGGCTTTTTAATATCACTGTCACAAGACTGCGTTTTAACCTATTTCCTCTCTGGATCCATTCCAGTGGCAATTCCAGGAGGGGAATATATTTAGTCTATATTTACTTAGTCTGTTTAACTTTCAGTTAGTGTCTTTGGCTCATCCCGTGGCCATGCTATTTTGGGATGATTTATACAATATTTACATTAAATTCTGCTAATATTTCCTTGCCTCTTGAAGTCGGATTACACTATTTACATCTCAAAGGCCCAAGCTGGAGGAATAAGCAGCTGTTCCAGGCACCAGAGAGAATTTAGCGTAGGAGAGGCTGCCAGAAATGAGACCATGTGTCTGAAATACTCACGGAGGAATTATTTAGAATTGGACCAGTCCTCCATGAAGGAAGGGGGAAGGCTTAACCATAGCAGTAAGAAACGTGGCTGGTACATAGGGGTCAGACAATCGCAGTCAGACGTTGTTCTTGTTTTTTGCAAAGGATTTCTGGTGCATTTTCCATCCATTGCAAATAGCCTGAGCTAAACCGCGGCAGGACCATGCCGTGGGCTCCTTGGTGGGTAGGTCTAGTTTGCAGTTGTCGTACTCTGTTGTGAAAACTGAATGTCCCTCCTGTGCTTACCCCTGAAATAAGGGTTGATGCAATTGTAACTCCATCAGGAGGTGGAGATACTCAGGTTGCCTGGGACCAGGCTGAGTCTGATAGTCTGACAAACCAAAATAGCTGCATTTGACCAAGTACCAAAGCTGAGCCTCGTGGTTTCTGCTAAACCTCCTGGAAATCAGCAAAGCATAGGATTTGCTGGAGTATTTTAAAGAATTTCATTTTAAAGAAAAAAAAAAAAGACTAAAAGCAACAAATTTGACCTCTTTGTTAAGGCTGAATCAAAAAGCAAGCAGACAAACAGGAGTGGCTGTAGATCAGAGGAAATTCCCATCATGTCCCCAGTGGCAGAGCAAAGCAGCCAGCTACAGGGAATGAAGTGTATCTTCTTCAGGTGTCTGTGGGGTGCAGCATGAGGGGTAGGGACAACAGAGCTTAGGTGTGTCATTTAGTCTTTTACAAAGCTGAGAGGCACCTTCAGATCAAAGTTGGGATGCTGAGGCCATATTCCTTAAAGCAAAAAAAATCAGTTTTTGATTTATAACAAAAGTTAAGAAAAAGTACATTCAGTGACCCTTAATTTAACTGCAAATATGCTTCAGAGTTAGGGAGGAAAAATTCCTCTCCGTATGTACAAAAACTTACCTTCAGGATCGCTCTGTGAAATAACAAAGCAAGCAGCTGGATGAGAGCGAAGCGCACGTAGCCAGCCGCCTTCTCAATCCCGACACTATTTAGCAGAACTAAGGGTTCTTCTGCGTTGATGGGACAATACAATTTAGTGGTCCAGGGAAAAAATCCAAACTGTGAAAATATTTGACAACTACTGTTATCTAGAGAGGGGGAAAAAAATTAGGTGGAATTTTGGACTGTAATTATTCTCGGAGGAATCTGCAGATCTTTTAAGTATAGGAGATGGTTCCAACAGACATTCTTAATGGTTTCAAACTCTGGAGAACAAGTCTTGCTCTGAAAGCCAGTGAAACTTTAGGGTGGATAAATATTTTCTCTTTTTACTCAATTTAGTTCTCATTTTCAGGTCAATAAATTGTCTACAGTTCATGAGAAAAATATTTTAAGTCTTATATCCTTGCTAACCCACCCTAACATTGGTCCTATAGGACATTCATTGTACTCTAAAATCATATTGTTTGCAAATTTGCTCACTTCAATTCTAAGAAAAACTTTAGCAGTAGTAAGAAAACGTACCTGCATATAAATAATAGCTGTCATCCCAAAGAATCCTGTTGGCTTTGGAACAGATAACACGAGCCAGAAAAAAAATAAAATGGGCAGAACCCAAGTGAGGATAGAAGCAGAAATCCTGGGATTCAGAATGATCGTGACATAGCGAAGTCTTTCTGACTTGGACACCGTGGCACTGTACAAAGCAAAGCACAAGGCAGATTGATAAAACTCTGCAGACTCCTCCAGTTCAGAAATATCCTGAATTGGGGGGAGGAAGTTCAAATGAATCAATTTTATTTTCTAGGAAAAAGTGTGTGGGACTGCTAACCAGCATTTTTAACCCAGACGATAAAATAAATCCGACCAGAGGATGGCATAATGGAGCCTCCTAAGAGCTGCAGGTGTGGGGTGGTAACAGCGTGTTAACCAAGTTTTCCATAAAGGTCACTGACCATCCCAGTCCAGGACCCCAGGACTGATTTATAGGTACAAAAAGGATACGAGCTAACTCATCTAAATTGCACCTGCTCAGTAGCCCTCCGAAATGACAAGGGTATGTTAGCACTTAAACATCAAACAAGCACTAAACAGTTGCCAAATTACTTTGTCAAAAGTTTAATTTCCTTGAAGAGGTCCCAGAGACAATGTACAGTGTGAAATGAGCATCAGTTCCCGCGCAGGGCACTGCGACAGCCCTGGCAGAGGCTGCGGTCCTGGGAGGCAGACGCCCTGGCAGCGGGCAGCCGTGCCCTGGCAGTGTGGTGACACCACTTCAGGACAACTGATTCCCACTGTCTTTGTAGTCTGTACGTCATCCAAGTCCTCCTTGGAGGATGGGAAACTATGCTGTTATTGTAATTTTTTTAAAGTTTTTGACACTGATCACATGCATATTGTAACAGGTGGGTTTGCTTTTAGGTTTTTCTTGCCTGTTGAGAAACAGTGCGCTGGCAGCGATCGTAACAGGAACTTCAGGGAATGGCCTGTGAATTGCTGGGGAGAGGATATGATCTGCTGCAGCTAACGAACGGCTCTCCAGGCTGGGAAACAGAGCAGAGGGAGCAGGTGAAGGATTCATCTCTGGCATCTTGCCTTTGATGCTCTCTTCAGCTTTCATCTTTTCTGCTGCTCCGTCTCCACTGACTTTTTCAGCACCGTATGTGTTCTTTTGAACATCTCTGAACTTGTCAGAAAAAATTAATAGGCAGTGATAATTTTAGACAGAGATAACAGAAAGCTTTTGCAAAGTGCCAAATATCTCACCTGTGCTTTCCTGTGTGCTCTGGGTTCTCCGCCTCTTTGCGCTCATCCTCAAAGAGGTGATAACCACCAGCTCAAGTCACTGAAACAATTTGAAAAACGGTGGAGTTCAGAGCTGTGTAGATGAGTTAGAAAGACAATTCTCTTCAAAATCCAAAGGAGCTGTGGCTGTGAATCGTGCGTGTGCTGCTGGACATCTCAGTGCATATGTTGAACTTGTGTTTAAATAAGATCTGTATGTTAGCAGAAGTTAACTATAGCGTAATGGAACATGCGGTTAATGTTTTTGTTCTCTTTGTTAGTATTTTAAATGTAATTTTAATAGAGTTTCAGGCAGTTATTGAGCTCTAAATGAGAACATCTGGGAAGAAAATAACTTTCCATGTCCATTGAAGTATGCTGGGCAATGGCAGTGTTTGGGAGGGACAGAGTGGAAAACTGTACACGTCCTGCTAAAATACACACGCTCCTGTAAACGGGGGCAGCTCCTGGCGCAGCCGCTGGGGAGCCGCGGGGGCTCGCTCCTGCACATCCTGGCTCTGTGCAGAGACATCCCCCGCAGGGTGTGTTGTTTCCACTTCTACACATCATCTTTCCTACTAGCAATGCCTCGTTGGCTTCTAACTTCCCTGAGGTGAGGTTCAGCCAGTGTTGCCACCATTTCTTTTTGCCATCGTTTTTCTGCAGAATCCAAGGAGAGAACAGGGCCGGAGACACAACATGATGCTGCTGTTTTACCTGCATCTGGGAGATGCTGCTCTTCCTCTGGTGGGATCACAGGGTTAGCGGCTTGCTTCAAATTCTCTCATTTCTTCGGTCTTATTTTGGTTAGTTTCATCCTACTGGTTGAAAACAAAATGAAGGCAATAACTGCTTTAAATTAGGTGTGTGCTTTATCTGAATTCAGTGTCTTGCAAACACTGCCCTCGTGACAACTTTGTGGCATAGAGTCTGCAGCTTCAGTGTTATGGAAATGACGAGAAAACCCACATTTGATTTAGAACTTTCTTAAGAAATGAGAAATGTTCATTTTTTCAGTCTTAAGGGTTTTTTTTCAACTACTCAAATACTATTAATTTATTCTATTGTATTTTACATTTTTGATTTCCTGTCAAACCAGCCCTAACGAATAAATCCAGACTGGAAATCTGGAAGTATTTTTCTCAAAGATGTAAGGTTAAGACTAAATCCAAGGAGCCACTGGCTCTAGGTCTGGTGTTTAAAATACCAGCCATTTGTTATGGGCATTCACATTCACACACATGACTTCCTTCCTCATCTGACCATCACACTAAGACTGGGTATCCCACCAACATGCTTCTTTCTGAATCATACTTCACAAGCGATTTCATAACACTTAGCCACTTTTCATACCATCTGAAATACTGCTGGGGGTAGCAAAATAGTATTCACTTTGTCTTCAGCTGGCTTTACAGTGGACAAACTCACAAACCTAATCCAAAGCCCATTGTATGAATATCAAAAGGGATGGAGATGTGTCTCAAATGCATGTTTTGTTGGATATAACTTTGACATGTAAGAGATAAAGGCTGAGCCTAACAGAGTTCCATATCTTTGGCCAG
>NW_010114229.1:21271-44092 GCF_000699245.1 Pterocles gutturalis
AAATTGTCCCCCTCCTATGAACACAGGTAAGCTTGCAAGCCAGGAAATAATAAAGAGACAATTATTCATCCAAGTATTGATACTACTTCTGATACTATTGTTTTTATTTTTATGGAGCACAGCTTACTTTGGACCTGGCTAGTATTTGGAAGCGCTCCATCCCAGGATCTAATAGCCAAAACAGGAAGCGGATTTGACAGGCACAGGCAATACTACAGGGAAACACAAAGCAACGTCGTAAAGGTTTGGCTCTGGACCAGCTTTGTATGTGATGGTGAAACATTTGGTATTCTGCTTAAGGTTTCTGCAAGGAAACATCTGTGAGATTCTGCTGCAGATAATGTGAAATGTTTGATCAATCTTTTTTCATCTAGAAAGGCACTGAGAAGGCTTCACTCGGTCCTAACTGTAAAATCAAAATGTGCCTCCTTATTCCAACATGGAAAGCCCGTGTGCTGTCTCTAACGGTCCTCTACCAAGAAATGGTGGTGTAGTGCCCAGGCAGACACACACGGGCCAGGACAGCCCTGGGACATCTCTGCTGGGCCACAGGTCAGGGTCACTGTGCAGATCTAGATCTGACACACTTCCCCTCTGCCTTCAAGGGAAGTTGTACAACTCTGTCTTCATCTGCAGAGAGGCATCTCCAGCAGAGGACTCAAGTGAGCGCTGTTTATTATAAGGCTTTCGAGCTGGTATGTCTACAGAACATGCTGTCCCAGTGCCAGGGCTTCTTGGAGAGCCTGTGACAAAGCACAGGGGTCAATCCCAGCTGACACTAATGCTGTGTGTCCATGCTGGCTGTTTGCACTGGTGCAATTACAGCATCAGCTAAAGCCTCGATGTGTAGATGGCCTCGATCTGATCACCCAGCCATTTGCCCTTTGCTGCAAAACACTGGAGAAGCCCCAGTCCCTTTGGCCAGAAGAGAATATCACCACTTGGTGAGCACAGACAGCTCCTCTGAAGCAGCAGCTGCTGTGCCAGGTTAACAGCCTGGGGCTCAGGGACCTCAGCCCTCTGCTGCTCTTTGGGCTCCATGGGATGGTGGTTGAATCCTGTGTCCGGACCGCTCATGGGCAGGGAGAGGACATGAGGGGGTCAGCTGTGCTGGAGGAGCAACTCGGTCCCATACTCTTCATTTTGCTTTCTAGGGAGAAAGAAAAGCTACTGATGGGAGAATGGTTTACAGCAGCGATCACTATGTTACACACTTGGGTTACAGGTTCCCAAAACGCACTGTGTGCCCTTTGCTTCCAGCAGAATGTGACCTGCAAAGGGACTTTTTAATTGTGGCCATGAAGTTGTCAGGATCATAATGCTGTGTTGTTGATTCATTTCCATATGTGGGCCTCAGACGAACATCTTAGCTGCCAGCTTCAGAAGCTTTTGGGTTGGATGGTGATTTTCTGTCACAAGGAATTAACTCGCCGTTAGACAAAGGTGCTTAGGCTGCAGGGGAGAAAGGAGGGGAGGCTGCTTGAAGGGGAACAGACAGAAAGAGCATGTTTCTGGAGTGTGATGGGATTTTGGTGATTATCATGCAGATCACAGTTGATTGCTGCATTTCTGACTGTCGGGCAGATAAAAACCCATCTTCAGGAAACAGCCCTGGTGACCTGAGGCTTGGAGGACTGTCTGCATCCACTTGCTGGTGGGGTCCTCTCACCAGCCCGCCCCTGCTTTTGAACGAGCATCCCGTGGGAGCTCAGAGAACTGTGATCCCAGCTTCTGCTCTTGCTTTGCCGTGTAGGTGCTCTCCCCCTGCAGAGCTGGAAGGGCAGTGACCCTCCAGCCCTCCTCTGCTGTGCTTCGCCTAGTTCCTTCCTGGGTCTTTTCTGTGTTCTCAGTTTTCCAAACCTAAAAATTGCACTGCACAAACTTTGCAGAGAGCAGGAGAGGGGCCAAGACACAGCAAATACTGGAAGGCCATGACAGTGGCCAGCAAACAGCGATATCTTGGCCAGACCTCAGCCACTGTTGTCCTCGCCTGGCGCCGCAGCCGATGGATTGCCCAACATATGCGGAGCAGCACGTATGGTGCTGTATAGCATTGGTGGGAGCACGAGGCGCATCTGCAAGAACGCAGCGAGCCAAGTAAACAAGGAGGCATACTTTATAGGTTACAATGTACTCTCATTTAGAAAATTATCCTGACTTGGCTTGTGCAGCTTGAGAACAGTTTTAAGAAACACTTAAGAAAAAAAGACTCCTGGAAGCAGAGTGTCTATACTTGGAGTTTACTTGTGTAAACACAGCCTATAACTATACAGACAAAATTTTGCTATATTAGTGAGACCGGTGCTTATAGAAGTCAGAAAGCAATGTTGTTATTTACAGAGTGAAGCATTAAAAGCAATATGCTGTTTTTCTGTACAAGTATGTGAGAACTGATGGTGCCTGATCCCGTAATCCTCCTCCTGCCGTGCTGTGCAACCCTCGGAGCCCAGTGTGCGCCTGCAGTGCCTGGTATCACTGACAGCACGTGGGGAGAGAGCAAGGCAGGAGACGATTCTGTGTGAGGCTGCTGTCGTGCATGCTTACGGTGTCAGAGAATTTGGCTTCTGTTTAGCTGAGTTTACTATGGGTGTTTAATGCCTCAGCAAGCTTTTGCCAGTGCCCACTGCCCAAGAAGGCTCCTCCTCTGCTTTTATTTCTTCGCCTCCAATCTAGAGCTGTAAAAACTGTAGCTGACAAAATAACTGACACGGCTGAGTAACCCATCACCCGGCTGCTCCCCAGGAATGCTCTCAGATAGGATCCCTCTCGTGGGTGGTGGCAGCTGGTTTTAACCCAGTAGACAAGCTGATGGTGATACGCTGCCATCTCCATTGCTGTTAGCCCCAAAATAATTGTGTCATTCTCCAAGATCAGTGTGAAATGGTCTCGGGCATAACGAAATCCTAAATGTGACACGAAGCAGTCAAAACTCACAGCGTTTAAGATGCTGTTTGGTGCTTTCCCCCGCTAGGAAACAAATCTGTGTTTACTGCTCTCTGGGGCTGTTTTTAGGAGCAGGAGCACAGAACTGGATGGCTCACAGCCCGTTCCCAGCCTGGAACACGTGCGATATCGGGATGTGGGAAGATCCTCCTTGTAGTACAGCAGTAACGACAGTAACTGATGGATTTGGGCCAGTGGAAATTTCAAGGAATAATGTTTCTGGAATTCTGTAATAAGGATACTAGGGGAAGAGGGCCTAAAGCAAAATGAACTGAGAATTAAGCACTGAAATAGCTGAGAAAATGCTGTGTGTTTCATAAATCTCTGTCTTCCATTTTCTGTCACAAAGATCTAAACAGGATTTTTGTTTTAAAGAATCTTTCACACGTTGCTCATCCCATGCAAATAATAGATTATTTAGCCTCCTGACTGAACCAGAAGTCATTTAAATAATTTCTAGCCAACTGGTAAATATGTTCCAGCTCTCTTTTTCTAAAGAGAAAACCAAACAAAATAGAAGAACAAACATTAGAGCAACTGTATTTTCAAAAAAACCAATCAGTGCAAATCCTGCTAAGGCTGCAAGGACTTCCTTTTCTTTGTAAACACGGCAGCCTGACATGCAGCAGAGCTGGATACTGCTTGGGCCTTCGGTGACATTGTTCCACCAATCTTTCGGTTATTAGAACAAGGCTCCTACCTCGAGGCAGGATGAAACGGTCATTGCAGTGGCAGAGCCGCCCCTCCACACCGGTCTGCAGGACCAACAGGAGCACGGCACAGCACGGATCTCAGCGGCAGCTTGTTCAGGCTGGCACAATGGTGTGAATTAAACTAAAGTTGAAGAAACCTTTTATTTTTCCTCCCAACAAAATTCAAAAGGGATGTGACAGTTTACTCCGTCTGGAAGTCTGCACTAAAGGACACTACTAGTTTGATTTTTCTGCTTATCTGATACTGAGCCACACAGAACTGAAAGAGCGCAGCGTAGGGTATTTCCTGCGCCACTATGCTGCCATTGAAGCTGAGAATTGAAAACATGGCAGCACAGAAATAGCTCCGGCACTTAACTAGCATTCCCTTAAGCAGAGAGCCAAAGATTTTCAAAAGAAGATTATGTAGTTTGTCCCCTTCTGTAATAAGAAGAAAATAAATCTGTTGGGTGTGATGCTATCGCCATACGGTCTTGACACCTTTTTGATAATTATCCCTGCCCATGGCTGAAAATGCCCCTCTTAGCAGGTGAATTGTCTTGCCTTAAACATTGTCACCTAGCAACAGAGGCCAAAAATGCAGAGGAGACTGGCAGTCCCATACAGCAATCACGGCTCCTGCGTACAAGGAACATGCCATCTTCTGCTATCCGTGGCAGGCTTCCACTTGTCTGTCCAGAACCCGCTTACTCGAAACAGCAACCAGAGGGAGCTGAGCAATTGGTAGAACAAAGGTATGTTCTTGGCAGCAGTCTTCTGCTTCAGGAGCTGTGTATGGTCCTTAACGATATTGTGTGTTGCTCCCAGGACGGCTGGAAGGTCTCTACTGTGAGCACCAGTGCAGCACCCACCTCCTCCCTGGGTGGTGTTGTGAAGCCTGTGATACCCCAGAAACCGGTTCTCACTCCAGCACTGGGGCAGATGCACGGCTGAGCTGTTTGCAAAAGCACACGAGCAACTGCACGGAGAAGCCAGGTAGCTGTCTTTGCAAATCAGGTGCTCATGTTTACCCAGCTGATGTTCAGTAAAGCTAACCTGAGAATATTTTGATACCAGGTTCCAGCTTCAGTTTAGCAACACTTAACTCTATTGCTAAAGAGATCGAAGAACCACACCAGGATGAACTTGGGTTGTTTCCTTACCGTTCTCTTTCTGTATGGCTTCTTGGAGGTGTTTTTGTTTATCCTTCGCATGTCTCTCAATCACTTGTTGCCTTAGCAACAGCCAGACTGGGAATGCATAGAAGATCTGCAATTAAACCACATTTGTACCTTATTTTTTCCACAGAACTTGCAGAGGTACACATGCAACACCTTTCCTTGTTTGGTAATTGGCAGAGATCTACATCCTTGCAAACTATCTAAACAAGCTTAAGAAGTAGCATGCTTTAGAGGGGATGTCTGTCCCTGTGGCTATATCTTGTGTATGTATACATTAGGGAGTTCAGGTTGCAAAGACTTTCGAGCAAGAGTTGCTTCGTGTCGCTATTGCATGGAATGTTGTGAGGTCTGAACGCGATCAGAAAATGAGGGGTGAAGCCCAATTGCTGTGCTTTTCTTCAGTAACAACAAATGGCTGTCTTCCCTGACAGTTAATTAAGTTAGCATACAAAGAAGAAAGTTTAACTTGGCTATAGAGCTCGATCCCCTCTGAACTCCACATCCTGCGTTGAAGTGTCTTCGACAAATCGAGTGACAAGTGTTTCCCACAGCGCAGCGCTCTGCTCTCCTGTGCGGTCTCCAGGACCGGCCATTCACCGCGCCGGGCTCTCTGACAGAGCCAAGTACTTGTACTGTGATAAGCTGATTGGTCTGGAACGAGCTCCCAAGCTCTAACAATGAGAATTGGACCGTGCAGGTGGGCTGCCCTCGGAGGCTGGAAACATACACGCCAAACCGTGATGTACTTCATGAATGCCTTTGCCAAGTAATTTTCCTTTTCCCCTCGTATCATTCCTGACATGGCGCTGGGTGTCGCAGGTTGAGGGAGAGTACAATACAGCACAGGAATAAAAATACAGTTTTATTCTTCTCTCAAAGGCTGGCTCACCTAACCAGAGAATGAGAAAATCTGGAATTCTGCTTCCATGCCAAGAGGCACGCTTGGCAGTCAGAACAGTTTTAAGCCAACGCTGATGAGAACTGATTGTAGGGAAGAATTCCTCGGGGGAGATATTTAGCCCTGCAAAGAAACTTGGGACAAGCAGGATGTTCCCATAAGCAGGAAGGAATGGGGAACTACGCAAGGCATAACGCCTCTGGTCACGAGCCATCCCAGTGATGCAGGACCAAATCAGCAGAACAAAAGTCAAGAAGTTGTAACGTGCGATGCTCCAAACCTGCAAGGCAACAGGAACACGCAATGGAAGAAACGTTGCCGTTCAAATTTCAATAGGGCTCAAAATCAGATGTATCAGAAAAGCTCTGCGCTATGTTATCCTTTTTTATTCCCTTGTGCAAAGCAAAGTTAAGGATTAATCAGCTCCTAAGTAAGAACACGGTGTGTCTGCACCAAACAAATGGGCATCTAAGAGCCTGACTTGGCATGCCTGTGAGGAATGAGCTAGGACAGACCATCCCTCAGGGAACCGGGGCCCAGCGCCCTTTTGAATGTGTTTCTCAGCCCTTCTGGTTGTGGTGTCAGGTACACTTACAGAGTTTGCGTACGCAGTCCCTGTGCCTTTCATCTCTGTTCCGAATGCTATTATTGACCCATTTCAGTAGGAAGCAGATGGGACACTGGAAGGCATGTTACAAGTACCTGCAAACCTTGTATAAATCATACCAAGTTAGTGTTTTGCAAAGTCAGGTTAGATAGACTTAACTGACCAGATGAGCATGTTTTATTTGTGTTCCCTTCATCACCATAAAGTTCTTGCAAATGACAGCCAAGTGGAGTTCATCTAGCACTGGAACTTTCTCTTCCAATTGTATATTGCCTAGATAGTCAAAAAGGGAATGGATATAGCACCTGCCATCAAACCAGGTGTGTTTCCTTTCCCCTTTAGCCATCTCTCCCCCAGAGAAACCCCAGCCTTAAGTTGTGTTTGCTTCTGTTGGTAATACTAAGGGCAATAAGTCCCTCTTACAGCATGTGCACAGCTGCCCAGTACTGACCAGTGAATGGCAGGCAAGCTGCCTTCCTGATTCTGTGCTCCCCCAGGCTGTGAATTTACAACTGAACTGCCTCCAGTGTTAGGATGGGATTAGGTGGCAGCCGTGCTTTGGCCTGCATCACGCTTAGTCATGTAATTATCACTCCTGGAGTATTGTACCTGATAAAGAAGGGCTGTGTACTTTGCCAGCGTTGGCAGGAGCTGTGCAGGAAATGCTGTGCGCACACGGTGCAAAGGGAGCGTCCTGCCAGCTTCCACTTGCAGAATGAGCTGCCTGAAAACGAAATGCAAGAATATTGTAGGTGCAACCTCGGCTCCCCACCGAGATTTCTTGTGCGCTGGTACAGGAAGCTGGAACTGCTTTCGAATGACTCACTGTTCCTGCGTGTTGGCATGGCTATCGAGGTGTTTGTCTTCTGAATGTTGGATTTGTTTGTTAAGAAACTCAAATGGGTGGAGGGAAAAAGCAGGAAAAGAAAAACAATAGCTCTCAAATTTTCTGCACACGTTTGTGTTGATAAGAGATAATGCTAGTCCACCTTATTCTCTTCAGTCTTGGTCATCCACAGCACCTTACCCTACTCCAGACTCCCACTCTCAGCTGCACTTCTCGCCTGTAGTCCTGCGTTAAATATCACACCAGGATATCATGTTCCTGTAACAGAGCTACACACCATCCAGTACCAATGCTAGCAGCTGGGAATAACAGTGCAGTTTCACCAACACCCCTCAAATTTTTTTCTTTTAGCAGTCACATAAAAAGCACAAGACAAACATCAGTGTGAAGAGTAACATGAAAACCAAGCTATTGCTAAACAAGCCTCAAAATGTCTTTGATGCCCTTTCTCATTAGGGCAAACGTGATCCTATCTGGATGTGGTGACACGCAGAACAGAGCACAAGAGTCTCCAGAAAGGTCGAGATACATCTGAGTTTTTAAATGCTGTATTGAACACTCACAGCTGGTGTGGGAGAAACTTTTCTGGGAGATCGCTTAGGCTGCACAACGAACTAGACAAAGCAAAACTTCTCTTTAGAACTGTTTCTTTAACTCCTATACGTGCTGCGAACAAGCTTTATCCCAATTGCATCTTTGCTAAGTGTTGGAGTTTTAATTCAGGTAGTGGAGTACTACGTGTACCCCTTCATTGTTCTTCTCTTCATCCTCTTGTTCCTGGTCTTCAGAATGAGACAGTATTTTGGGAACTCAGGGCTTTATTGGGTTTTTTTTTGCAAATTGTTGTAACTGTGATGCTAAGAAATGTTCCAAAATCAGGAATCAGTAGGCAGAAGATATTACCAGCATTGACTCTGCGGAACCTACCAAGCAGAAAGCAATGCTTAAAAATGTACAGCTTCTTAATTTTCCATGTATTCTTTTGAATAATTAACTAGAAATCTCTCTTACTTCTACCACCCAGAAATGTCACTGCAGTAGCACAGAAAAAAGCACCGGTGTGCTTTAAAATAAACCCTATTTTCAAATCCCCAAACACGTGGTTAGCGTACATGCATGCCTCCCATTGCTCTTCATGTTTTTGTAAAGGGAGCCTGAACTACGATAGATTCTGCTCTCTCACACCCCAATTAATTTGGTCAGGACAGTGTACAGGTCCTTTTATGTCACAATAAAGAGAATGACAGAAGTAGAATGAGATTTTGGTTCAAGGAGTTTGAAGAAACTCCTGAAGAACACACTGATGTATGTTATCTGCAGTCAAAGTGATGTTTGTCTCTCTGCCAGCAATTCTGGGATTTCAGTGGAACTGCAATGACTCGTGAATCAAATCATTCCAGAAACAGCTTCAGCAGTGATTAGAGACATCATCCGGAGCCCGTCCAGGTAAAAATCTCATCAGATGGAAAAGTGGGATCAGTATCCAAAGTCCATTGACTTGGGGTGGTTGGAACAAGGCTATCAGTGATGGCATTTTGCTCCAGTAAATGAGTTTCAGAGGCTTTTGCTCTCAAGTGACCAATTGCCGTAAAAAATGCCCTTACTGTCAGGCAGCAGGCAGTGTCAGTGATCTGAAATGTGACTTGGATCATCAGGAAAGAGAAACTACTGAAACTGGTTGCTCTGAGTAAGGTGGGGGTGCCTCCCGAAACAGCAGATACTGGTTTTGTTGTGCCAACAGGAGAATGTGTGTTAAAGATGGGGAGGCACTCTTCATCGGGGAGCATAGTAGTAGGATGAGGGGTAGCGGTGTTAAGCTGAAAGAGGGTAGATTTAGATTGGATATCAGGAAGAAATTCTTCACTGTGAGGGTGGTGAAGCAGTGGCCCAGGTTGCCCAGAGAATCTGTGGATGCCCCATCCCTGGAGGGGTTCAAGGCCAGGCTGGATGAGGCTTTGGGCAACCTGGGCTGGTGGGAGGTGTCCCTGCCCATGGCAGGGGGGTTGGAACCAGATGGTCTTTAAGGTCCCTTCCAACCTAAACATTCTCTGATTCTATGATATAAAGTAAAACATATGCAATATTGCTCATCTAGATTTTGACAGATGTCTTCTGCCTTTTGTTGTGTCAGCTGCAGGTCTTGGAAATAGAGGGAAAATCATCAGGAAGATGAGACAGGCCACAAAGTCCATCGTACAGGGTGGTACACCTCTGAAATAAGATGTGACTTTAATTAAGATGGATGGTGGAATTAAAAGAAATCCTACATCTATTCAGCAATACCACTGATATTGGGAATGAGGTGTTTTATTTCAAAGCCATCTCTCCTCTCCCTCTTTCCATAAGCCACACCACGCCTTTGTGAGACAGCCTTGAACATGAACTTGACGTCTCTACTACTTAGTTCTGATCGTAAACTTAACATTTTATCTCTTTATGAAAATTATTCTGTATTTCATTTTTTTCCTCTTAATTCTCATAATTGGAATGTCCTAGATCCTTTCCTTGGAGTGCTTGCAGTTTGAAGACAAGACCAAGGCTAAGAGTGGCTCAGTGGTGATGGCTCCCTGCCGCAGGCTCTGTGTGGTCGAGAGTAACCCACCAGCTCTTCGCGTTAGCTTCCCAGTTACATGTGGGGCTGACGGCATCTGCTAACCACCCAGTGTGACCATGGTAATAAAAGCTAAGTAATCAACTTAGTGAATCTCAAGCTTTAGCAGGATGGAAATGCTTTTTACGATTTAGACTGCCTGATCTTTGGACCATGTTCAAACTGGACATGTGGATTGCTGGCGCGTTTTGAACATGACAACATGAGGCTAAAGGTTTGGAGGCAGCAAGAGGCTGATATGAATGCAAACTTCTTTTTTTTTTCTTTTTTTTTCTTCACAATTCTGTTAACCAAGAGGCTTTGGGTAAACCTTGTCTTTAAGATAATGAGAGAGGGTTTGTTTTGTGTTTAAAGTAAAAAGAAGCACTTTTTCCTGTGTTTTCTTCTACCCCAAATGTAAAACATCTTTTATTGAAATCAGAGTGGTTCCTGCCTAACCAATGAAAGTAGAACTGAGCTAATCACCTTTAGTGAACAAAATTAATCAATAGCACAAGAAAACCCCTGAAATATTAATGTTGTTTCTTCAGAGACAAAGCTGACAAAATGCCAGTTTAAAATAAAACAAGAACTGGCACGTTTTGTAACACAACAAATTTGTGTTGATAATTTTTCTTTCAAGGTGTGGGTCTGTAAAGAGTTTGGATTATTAATGAAACAGAGAAGCATGTATTACAGCTACCTCTTCAGTGCAGTAGATATTGCCAAGCTAATAATGCAGTTACAGAGTGCTACTTTCAGTGATTGGTACATTGTGCCAAAAAAAGCAACACTCCTAAATTAGGTCATAGATTCGTGTTGTCCAATTGTTTCATGTGCAAAGTTGTACTATTATTTGCAAAGTTTACTAAGCTGGTATTTTCTTTAAGTGTAAAGAATAACTAGGGGTATATTGTACAGGCTGTTCTTCAAAACAAGTTTCCAAAAATAATAAGCACAGGAAAACAAGTACGTATCAGCTTATTAAAAACTAAGCCATTAGAATTTAAAGAAAGTTTGTGAAATTTATTTAACAGAACGATGGAAAAAGTTATCCTTTTCCAGGAGAGCTCTCCATGCTAAGTTGCACTCACACACAAGAACAGTATGAATGCTAAAGTTTCAGCAGGAAAAAAAAATAAATGAGGTTACATATGATATAATAAAATTTTAACCATGTGCATTTTATGAGCAAGACTGCTTTAAGACTAAATCCTTTTATAAAGAAGAAATCCAACCTCTGATGAAAGCAAAGTGCAACTAGTGTCATCGCACTAGCTACTATGAAGAGAGTTAACTCTATCCCAGCCAAAGCCAGGACACAGTCATATTTCTAATTTTTTTTTAATTGCTTCTTATCTCTAGTAACAATTGGCTATATTTTACATAGAAGGTTCAATTTCAATCCTGCTTCATCTTTGTTGAACTTTGTGCGATCACTTTGGGAATAAGTTTTGCCCACTCTTCCTCTCACCTTGCTGCATTATTCTAGCCACGAATAAATTGCCTTCCTTGCTATCAAGGCAAATGGAAAAAGTATTCTGAAAAATAATCCTAAATTATTCTCTGTGGTTGTCATGTCACTTCTGTGGTAGGTGCAGCAAGCTGTAAGGCTTCTACAAAATCTGGGTCAGCAGCAATTGTTTACACTGCTTAAAAAGGCAACCTTACAGTGAGCTGCTTCTGTTTTCCCCCTCTAGTGCTCTCAAATGGAAAGCACAAACTGTGTGAATCAATTGCTTTGCAGGTACTTTTTAATGTATACATTTCTAATCATCAAACCAAATGCTGGGATTTGTTTTCTGTCCAATAATCCTCATTTTCTCTGAAACTGGAACTATTGATCTCTTATGTTTCACTTTAATCTAGACTCTCTATTGCTGAACAAGTATTCTGAAATGCGGCTGTTGGATCATTCTTTCTAAATTAGATTTTCTTTGCCGGGTTTATTTCCAGATATAAATAACTAGTCAGAACAGAAGTGTTCTTCAAATTGCAAAAAAAATTCAGATTTTTTTTTTTTGTTGTTCATTAATGTTCAAAAGTCTAATTCTTACATTTAAGATGAACGCAGACAGCCTGGATACAACACATCCTTAAATGTTTAACAGGCCAAGTGAAGAGACTTTAAAGAAAATCCTAAGTGGCAACCCAGGCATCACAGAGGCCACATCCAGCTGCCTGGATTATCCACCAGAAAGTTTATTCCAAAGAAAGGCATTGATGCGTGGGCACAAGTGTTTGGAGTGAAACAGAAAGCAGCTGTCTATGGACATGATGTCCCAAAATTAACTCTAATGCTTTTGACGAATAGCTACAGTATTAAATATTCCAAATTTCCACCTATTCATCCCCTATCGCTGTGCCTGCTTCGGCAGAGCAGAAGCTCCCTGAATTGGCTGTAGTTCCGAGTGTGAACTCTGGGCTCACACAGCCCGGTGTGACCAGCATGAAGACACCAGCCCAGCTCTGAGCACACCAGCTTGGAATTGGGGAATAGCAGCAGTACATCAGCACAGGACTTCGCCTGAATTTATATTCTTAGAAATACTCAGAGCAGGATTAATTAACAAGGCGGAACACAATTAAATTGATATAGTAAATACTGGTACTGTTGCCTCACTCAGCAAATCCTCTTTCTGTCATATTAATTATTTACTGAAGCCATTTACTACTTAAACTGTGAAAGCTGAAATACATCTGTGAATTTTCTTTTTAATCTTTGGCTAATGACTTTGTAGTAGATAATCCAAATATCCTGGGTCTGTGGTTTTTGTTGCCAAGTTTATCTGTGAATGAACTTTCCAGCTCTGAAAACACAGAGCTCTTTGCAACAATTTGCCAAAAAAGCAATTACAAGCTGTTTTGAGGCTGGTACTTGTGTGCAGTCTCCTTTTACGTTATTGTTAGCTTTAAAGGAAATTAATCATAGGGTGAACCAGAGCCCCTGTCCCAGAGAGTAGCCAGAATGCTGTAAGATGTTTGTACTAGTCAGCAAATGGATGCACATGTTCAGTTGAAATAACGCAGGTGTCCGGGCTGTACCCTGAGTCACAGCGATTCCCAGAGCTTCCTCCAGCCCCGGGCAGCTGCGCGCTGCTCCCACCCTGCAACGGGAATTAGTTCAGGCTGGATCCTTAATTACACCCTCTGTCCAAAGGGGGTTTGTCTCTGTGGAGTATCGGTCCTGCAGAGGAGCAAGGCTTGCTGAAGCCCTTAGTGTGAGTGAGTCAATTTAGGAGCGATGCTCTGCACGCTCCAAGCACCCGTCTGTTTACGTGTTTCATCTCCAAGTTATTTCACTCTCAGTGGAATTTAATTTAGTCCTGTAAACCTCTCTGTGACATGTGAAGGATGAAGTTAAAATTGCATTCTGCACCTAAAATCTTGTTGGAAAGACCACAGACATCTACTCCAGCGCTGTCTGGATAAAGAATTATTTCTTAGTGGGAGCACAAGTAAATATTATCATCAGAATTAATAAAGCTCATCAAAACTTCCCTTGCTGCCCAGGGACAAACACCGCTTCAGATATAACTAACATCAGTGCGGGGAAAAGCACATTTTAAATGGAACAGAAACAAAGTCTCTTGTATCAGAAAAACAAAGAAATTATTAAAGCAATAAGGTGTTATAATCCAAAATACACGTTTGCCCTTTCCTGCAGAGGAGTTTCTGGAAACTAGTAGAAACTAATGCGCTGTCCTGCCTTGCTTTTCTCTGCCCTGCCCGCCTGACTTGTCCTCCTGTGGGGCTAGCGTAGCCGTGCTTGACCCTGGGTACAACACTTGGCCGTGCCATCGCTGCAGCAGGGCTTCAGAGCCGGTCTCTAGTCAACAAGTCATAACGTGCGCTTTTAAATATCATCAGAGATTTCATTAGATCCAAAAGCCAAAGCGAGCTAAATCGTGAGGAACGCTTACACTATGGAAGGTAAAGGCATTTTAAAAACAACTCAGCGTTCGTATGAAACAGCCTGAGACACATCAGTGGGAGCCAAGAGCTGCTCGAACAGGCACCATCACCCCCAGCTGCACATTGTCGCTCTCAGAAAACCCGTGTGCAGCTTTCTTCATGGCAGGCGAGTGAGCAGCTCTGGATTTTACAGCGCATAGATCTTTATTTGTCATCCCTTAATTGGCAAGGGCAAAACCTGTGGCTGCATAAAAGCACAGCCAGCACGGGAAGCGTGTGACAGGGACAGGGCTCTGGCACTGCCACCTTGGGATAATGCGAAGGAAAGCTGCCCGTGCCTCCCGCCAGCCAGCCGTGATGAGCTCCCACGGTGTAATAGAGTATTTTGTTTAATTGTTGAAAACAGAGGAAAGGTTCTTGAGTGGTTTAAAGGAAAACGCTACAGTGATTTACTGGTTCATTTTTACGGCTATAGAGAAGTGGGAAACTGCTGTAGTAGGGACTACAAGGAAGGCAACAGCCCTGTGAACTTGGAGGTTGCAGAAGTTCTCAGAAGGTGCATCTTTGTGCATCCTGGGTGTGTTCTAGCATCACTGAGATGTTGCAGTAAAATTTGGAACAAAGTGTTTAAGAAATAGATTAAAATCTGCTCCTTGAAAAAAAAACCAACTTTTTTTTTGTTCTGACAATGGTTAACTCTGGAGAAAAAAAGCCTATTTTAAAAATCCTATTTTCATGTTTCCTAACTAGCTGTACAAAAGATGTCTGAATTCATAATGTAGATATAGGCTTGGCAAAAAAAATCTCCTTGATGTAGAATACTAAAATTCTGGCTTGTGGCTCTGAAAGCAAGAATCCTTTGGCAGTACTTGCTTTCACATCCAGAAAATTATACATTTTTGTCTTTTTCCTCTTGTAGCCTCTGTACCCACTGCTGATAGCATAGTGCAGTACAGCCTTTGGTGTCTTTTTTGCCAGATGAAACCGTTTCTTAACATGAAAAGACTTCAGTGTTTTCATTGTTCCATTCTCTTGTATTTTTTCAGTAGTAAGAAGCGCAAGGGGAATAATGAATGCTTTGCACTTCCATGAGGGCTTTATAAATGAGAGGCTTGAAGTTTTTTTTCCTTGACACTGTTGTTCTCTCTTTCACTTGGGGCGTTTCCATTTGGTTCAGTGGGTACTGCAGGTCTTCAGCTCAGCACAGGAGGACCGTCCTGAGTGCAAGGGTCTGTCCCAACAAAGGGGACCTGTCTGTCCCAACAAACACAAGTCTTTTGCTTGGGCGTTCCAACCAGATGTGGTTCGGCTCTATCCAGGCAAAGAATTGACCAGTTCTCACTCTATGGAAACCATTGGGAGGTTGAAAAACGTATCAGTTAGTGAGATAACAGCAAAATACATCTTGTGAGGAGGATAAGAAGGAGCAATGTATTTTTCCAGTATTTTGTTGTTGTTTTGTTGTTATACCAGGAGAGGAAAGGTTGCAAATTACTGATCACCCCGCTTTTGTGCCTGCAAGCTGAGGACCGCAGCATGAGCTCGGACAACAGCACACGCAGACACCTGCATTAGTTAGACACCAGATGTGAGAAAGCAAGTAGCAGCCCAAGTGGTGAAAAAGAAATGAAGTGGTTTTGTTCTTTTTTTTAACTTTTAATGAGGCTGGTGCTAATACACTGGGGCCTCATTAGTGACTTTAAAAAAGGCCTTAGAGCTGGCCATCCCGAAGGCTAGCTCTGCCGTTCTTCCCGGTGGACACTCTGGGGACACGGCCGCAGGAGCCGTGGAGGTGGGGACATCTAGAGGGCTCGAGCTCTGCGCGGCCGCAGCGGCCCTTCCAACCACCGTCCGTTCTCTGCTTCCAGCTGATCGGATTTCACGGTGATGCAGCCGATGAAACCATTAAAAACACTCGGTGTGCACACGTAACTGCCCCCTGAGAAAGCTCCGTGCCTTCCTCACTCTGCAGCCCTCGCTGTAGTTGCAGATCTCATTAACTAAGGGTGTGAACTGTACTTCTGTGAGCGAAGAATAGAAGAGCAAAATCCGTTACTTCACTGCTGTGATTGACTGACTGATCAGAAGGCCCGTGTCTGGGGACACCCTCCGACACTGTTCCCAGGGCCGGGGTCAAGCGATGCAGAGCAGATGCAGCTGCTGTGCACTGGGGACAATTCCCGCTGTTCCCCTCCCCATCGCTGACGGCATCTTGCCCTGGAAGCAGTGCACAAATAATCCGAATTATGACTACAGCTGCTGGGGTGGATGGATGCCTCTTTTCTGCAGTCCTAGCGAGAGGCAAGAGGCAGTTGTTAGCGTGAGTATATAAAGCCAAGGTGTAAGTAGGAGTTTAAACTCCTCTGCAGGGCTGCTGCTTCCCATTTCGCTGCAGTACCTTCCTGAGAGCCCTGGGTTCGCTCAGCCTCCTCGGTCCTGGCAGCTCCAGCTCTTTACCTTGGCTCTCCAGTGTCTTGGCGCAGAACCGTTGAGGGGCAGAGCTGCCAGGCTGCTCTGGGGCTTGCCGGCAGTGGAGATACCAGCCTTCTCCACCTTGCCTGTCCTCTGCAGACAGCAGTGCCTTCATGTTCAGCACTTTTTTTTTTACCAAGAAAGTCGATCCCTTGTTTCTCTGCCATTTTCTCCCTTAAAGCTGCGAGAGAACAGTGAAGTCTAGCAGGCAGAGTCAGCTTCTTGGACCAGTGCTTCCATGGGAAATATTAAACTGCAGTACTCAGAGAAATGATGAAATCTTTACTGGTAGAATTTAACAACCAACTTATGCTGGAGCCAATCAGAAGACATTTATAAAGCTGTAAAATAAGATAATTCTGTTTTAAATTACTTCAAAAATTAAACAACACTAAATCTTAAAATCGAAGGGCAGATTTGATTTTAAAAAATGAGATTATACTTTGTAAGGCCAAAATTAAATGCTGTTGACCCAAGCATTTAACAAATATTCGTGAGGAATAGCAGGGACAGGGATTCTGGGATTGTTTCCACTCAAAAAATAAATTGATGGTAGTCCACATCTCCCTCAAATCTGCCCCTCTGCTCCACACTATCCTAAAAGTCCTCTCCCCTGTGGCTTCCTTCCATGCTCACAATACCTCCGTGCTGCTTGTTTGCTCTTTCTCTCACTCACAAAGTGCTGCGGTCACATCAGTGCCCGGATCAGCTGGCACCCTGTTTGCAGAGCGTTTCTCAGAAAACCCCCTGGGCTGCACAGTCACACTTGGGACTTGCCACACTTTTGTCATTAGTCCCTTAAAAAGAAGAGGCTGTAATTGCCTCATCGTGAAGCCTGAGAGAGAGCTGGGTAGCCCTGTTACCCACTTCAGTTAAGTCTTGTGTGAATTGTGTGAATGAGAGCACTGACATACGAGTGCAGTGTTTGCAGGACAGAGCTTCTAACCAGAGCAGGATGCTGGCTGAACTCCAGGAGATCCAGTTGTTCTTTGCTTATTATACTGAACATACAGTTATATTATCAAAATTGTACATCTGAGTAAGACTTCGCTAGTTCAAGTGAAACGCTTTGCTCAGTTCTGACTTGTTTTTTTCCAAAAGGTTGTGTGGTCTTTTCAGACACTGATTCAGAAATGAGTGTTCGTGTCCTACTGGTTTAACTAGTCACACGGACTGAACAACACGTGGGAAGTGAAGCACACAGCTTCTCCGAGCTGGCTCGAGCCTTCAGAAAGGCAACTCGTGCTGCTTCAGGGTATGAGGGGAGCCACAGAATCGGAAGGACAATCATTGGGAATAGCACGTTTCATAGGAACGTGGTACATCACCGGCTGTATAGGAGGCCCTGAGCTTTTAAACTGACTTGACCCTGCCCACTGGACAGTACCGTCTATGAATTACTTATCGCTGCTGGACGCAAGCCAGTGTTATTGCAGGATCGCTCGCCCGGTTATTTGTTTCTGCCTGTGAGTGCTATCTCCGTGTATGAAACCAGCCGGGTTTGTTTTTTCCTACCTTGGTTGATAAGAGCCAACAGATGTCAGTGCAGGCTGGATAACAGGAGGCCGTGCGGCTTGCTGAGGGCTCTGCTTCTGCAGAAACATCCCTCCGTGGGAGTTTCACTGCCAGCCGCCTGCAGCATGCCTGGGAGAGGGGGAGAACGGAGCTGGGAACAGTATCGGTGTGTTAGGGGAGGCTGGAGAGGCTCTCACAGCTAAAAATACCCACCCAAGTATTTTTAAAAACACATTAGAGGGTCCTTATAAACACACAGACTTTTGTTGACAGAACAAGACTGCTCATTTACGCCGTGTATTATCCTTGAAAACCTGCTCTGTTTGTGCAGGGAGTCCCATGACAACCCCGGCTTGCCGAAGGTGCCACAATGATCTCAACAACAAACGTGTCACTTTATCTGCCGGAGAGGGACGGCGAGGAAGCAGGAAGTACCTGCAGGCTGTAGGAAAATGCAGTGAAGAAATGGAAATAAGCCGCTTTATCAAGAGATTGTTTTGCTGTTTTCACAAGTGCAATCCCAGCGGCTTTCTAGCCCAACTCAGGGCACCTCTTGCATGGCAGGTTAATGCCAGATACATGGAGAAACCCAGTGAAATCAGTGGAACTGATCAAGTCATCTGGTTAAGTGATTTCTGAATGGAAGGAGTTTTACAGTGTAATTTTTTTCTACCAGAAGTCATAAATATTTTTTCAGCAGACAGCTCTAGGACCCAGAAAGCCACAGCAAGGAACCTCACACGTGGTCTTCAATGGGAAAAAAGAAAAAAAGGGAAAATATTTTGATATTTCTGATGGAAAACAGGGGCATGATGCTGAAAACCAACTAAGTGTCCATAAAGATAGTCAGAGGGAAAGGTAGCCAGTGTTACTGTATTCAGCAGAGGGAAAAGTTTGTACTTTGGAGTTTGGATGGTGACACTGGCTGGGAGCAGCCAGTCTCCCCAGAGCACAGGCTGCTGTTATTACTGAAAGACACCTACATGAGTGCCGTCACAAGTTTGGCAAGAGAAATGGAGCCAGGAGCAAACAGTCACTCTTTAATTTGTACCCACAATGTCAGTTTGAACCCATAAGGCAGAATTCCCAAATACAGAAATCCAAGTCGCACTGCCACCTCTGAATGCCCTTCTTCCTGCCATGGCCAGTCTTTTATCTCTCCCTGCGTCGTCAGGACCAGAAGGAAGTCAAATGCTGGACGAGGTGATGAAGGATCTCATGGGAATTGCTTCAGGATAACTAACATCTGCATAAAATCAACCAGGATATTAATAAGTTATATGGTTATCTATTCAACTGCACACAGCAAAGTGCACAACTTTGCTCCCGGAGTCCAGGACTTCACCATGTGGCTTACGGGAACCAAGGATGGACTGGAAGGGGATCAGTCAGAACTGACACTTAGTCCAGGATGTCGTCCCCTCCCACAGCCATATCTATATGCTCCGATCTCCTCACATAAAGACTTTGTCCTCATATACATGGAGTGGAGCCGAATATCTTCCTAGATGGAGGTGGCTTTGCTCAGCCTCTGTCCTCACGAGCCCAGGGGGGACGCTGGAAGCCTGCAGTGCAGTGACAGTCATACAGTATTCGCTGGGCATGTCTTCAGAATGCTTTCCCATGACTGGAAGCATTGATACCTTTTATTATTTTATATCTGAAATACAATTCAAATGTAGCTATTTCTACCCATTGTGATCTGTGTTTCTCAATGTTTATTTTACAGATGAACTGGCTTTCAAGTTAAGAGCTGTGACAAGACCACTGATGGTGGCTTTGTGGTTACATTATTGGGAACTTCAGGCTCTCAAACTTTCTGAAAGAAGACAAAAAGTTAACAGTCAAAAAGTTAACAGTTGAGATTGATACTTGAACAAGGATTTAGGAATCCAAGGTTGAAATTAGGTGCTTAGTCATCCTTTTAAACCTAGACTTCAGTGTAGGAAACAGAGGAATGACAGCAAAATAAGTATTGACCAAAGGACCAAAAGCAGAAACCAGATAGAACCTGCTTCAGACAAAATTAATGGAAAACACTCACAGTCTGTAGTGGATGTTCAATCATATAGACACTGAGCAAACTCCACAATGTAGATTCCTCTCCTTATGCCCTAAAAGCCCTCTTTTGCAACTGACTGGCATGATTGATTTCTCAGGGCTGCTCAGCACCCTTTGTTGCTCCAGCCACACTGTGAACAGCAGCTACAGGGTCCATTTGAAAAGCTAAAACTCCTTTACCTGAGATGCCTTTAGCAGAGGTGCCAGGCTGCAGCCACCTGCATTGGAAAAGTCAAGTCAAACCAGGGCACTGGAGGGACTGTCTGCGGGAGGGCAGCGCCAGGAGCTCAGGAGTGGGTCTGACACATGAGTGTTTTGCAACAAGAAGTGAACATTGCATGTATGGATCACTTACAGTAATAGTGCTGGGAGTTTGACTTCAATCAATTATTTTCCCTCCCAAGGCACAAATAAATGCAAATTTGACTCATTTGCATTCCTCTTGCTGACATATTTCCTGGTGTTGATCCAAATTTTTTTGTTTATGTGTCCATGTCTCTTCTTTTAACACTGCAGTCTCACAGTTATTGCCTCTCTGCCTCCCTTCCTTGGTATTTTTCACATTCCCAGATGGCCCACTCTGCTTTTTAACCTCTCCACTTTCTCCCCCCCCTGTTGCAGATGGTAGAAACAACAGAATAAAAATATAGAGATCTGCAGCCCAGTGCTTGGGGAAGGACAACTTTCTATTCCCTTCCTTCCCTGCTGGGAGTCAGGAAGAGGCAGGGTCTTAAGCCATCCCCACCCTGCCTGGCTGCCAGGGGAGCAGGAGGGGTAGAGGAGGCGTATGGAGGGGCAGCAAACTCTACAGCCATGACACTGCTGCAGACTCAGTGCCACAGAAAGCTCTTGCACATCCCTGAGATGAAGAACTCCTCCTGGGCTGGTACAGCCGTGCCTTGTCCCAGCAGGCGTCCCTCGCAGAACTGTCCTGTCTGTAAGTATAACCCTCCTCTTGTGCCAGTGCCTGTCCAAAAAGCGCAGGGTGAAAAAGAAACCCGCTATTAGTAATCCTCTAGGCTGACCTTTACATTCTCTTGGTATATTACATTCTCAGGGGTGTGTTCATCAGGAGGAGGAACTCTCATTCCCAGAGGAAAAGGCATTGCAGTGGTGGAGACAGAGAGTGAGTCGTGGGCATCACGAGCCTGATGGAGATGGATTAATTCCTGTAACAGGCACCAACTGTTGCTGAAGCTCATAGTAATGTTTAAAGTGAACTTGTCTGCTGTATAATGATTTCATTTGTACACTTATTAATTGCTGTAACAGCCAGGCAGCAGGGCATCGATTAGGTGCCTTGAGTGGTGCAGAGGCAAGGCAATAAATGGGAAGAAGGAGCTGTTCTCTCCCTCTGCTCAGGTGATGTCTTTCTCCAGATAGAGACCCACTGACTTTCCACAGGGTAACTTGCAGGAGTGAAGAGGTAGGGATCGGGACATCAGTTACCAGAAAGCGAGTCAAATAGAAATAAACTTGTTGAAATAACCAATGTTCTTCCTACGAGGGACACACACACACACAGTGTCTCCTTACGGGATAGGTGCAAGTCTTTCTGGGCCAGTTCCCCCTGTGAAGCGTTTGCTCATGTCTCTGCCCGACCCCAAACTCACAAACCATTTAAACACATTTCCTGAACTTTGTTCTGGCATCCCTACGGGCCTCTGCCGATTGTTCCTGGAACCACTCTGGGAACAGGATACCAAGGAGCCCGCTTGCAGAGGAGCCTGAGCTCCCTCCTGCAGGACAGGGCTCGGGGTGAGCCTCACCGAAATGCCCCTGCTGCCTGCCAGGAGCACTCTGCAAGCCAAACAGGTTGATGTCAGCCTGGCTCCCAAGACTAGGAGTAAAAAAGGTAACAAATGTATAAAAAGAGAGCTAGTCAGCTCACCTGGCTAACAGTGACCTTGGGGGGCAGCTCTGCCACTCCTGCAGGGCAGCTCCTGCCCGCCAAAGCTGTCCTGCTGAGTCAGCAACAGAAACACTGCAAGGTTTCATGCAGGATTTGACCTGCTCAGCCTTTGGATGCTGTTAGTAAAGAGGGAAGAGAGAGTCACTGCAGCCCTCTCAACAGATCTATCCTTCTGCTAACACCGACTTGCAGAATATTTTGAAAGAGAAATTTCTATCAAGAAGATATCTAACTTGTGAGAAAGCACTGAAAGGAGAAACAGAGATTTCAGTGAGAACCACGCAGGCTATTTGCAGAAGCCAGGCTGTGGCACTGAGAGCCGGCTGGGAAGGTCTGACTCCGGAGTGCAGGATGTGTGGCCAGGCCCCAGAGAGCATTAGTCATATTGTCAGTGAGTGTTCAGAGCTGGCCGGAGATGAGTACAAAATACAGCATGACAAAGTTGGCAGTAGTGTGTGTGGAGTGTGCTGCCAGAGAGGGGGATATTACCACCACCGGCATCCTCACCCCAAGCCAGGTAAATTGACAGGAGCTGAGGAGGTGGAGTTGCAGGTTGGTGTAAGGAAGCTGATGTGGTGCCTCCAGAAGAGAGGGGGAGAGTGTGAGAGCAAGCTCCATCCTTAACTTCACTTTATGACGGTGTTGACAGAAAATAACAAGAAACCACTGACAAATACACGTGTGTGGCAGGAAGTGAAGAAAAACTGGAGCATGAAAATGGCGCATGTCCCGGTGTCACGTCCTTATGTCCAGTGGGCTGAGATGTGGTGGTGGTGGGGCTGAGCCGCTGTGTTCACACTGGACACGAGCTCTCCATGGACACAGGTTCTCCCACCTGCTGCAGCATCCCCACAGCATCCCAGAGGCTGGGATGTCACCCCAACTCCCAACCCGGATCCATGGCTGGGGTGAAAGCCTTACCGAGGCTGGGGTGAAATACAAAACTAGCGATGGCTGCGGAGCTTTGGGGTGCTGGAGATGGGAACCGCTGCCTGACGGCTCCCCCAGTCCTGCCGTTCCCCACAGCATCCCAGAGGCTGGGATGTCACCCCAACTCCCAACCCGGATCCATGGCTGGGGTGAAAGCCTTACCGAGGCTGGGGTGAAATACAAAACTAGCGATGGCTGCGGAGCTTTGGGGTGCTGGAGATGGGAACCGCTGCCTGACGGCTCCCCCAGTCCTGCCGT
>NW_010114230.1:0-431 GCF_000699245.1 Pterocles gutturalis
GCTCTGTCCCTCAGAGTATGGGGGACCCAGCCCCAGTGTTGAGCGTGTCCCTCCCTCTCCCATCCCAGAGTCCTTGCCCTGAACGACGGCAAAGCTCCCCTGACCTACAAGCGCCTGCAGAGCCTCCTGGCATCCCTCGGACCCCCAGAGAAGCCGGCGCTGGTGCTCACGCAGGAGCATCTCAAGGGTGAGTGCAGGGTGGACCTGGCAGTACAGAACACAAAGCGTTCACTCTGGAGCAGAATGATGGCCGTCACACCCTTCCATGGCTCCCCAGGCTGCTGCACCCCATTCCAGGTGACCGATGACACCGACTACAGTGTCCCCACCTTGGAGGAGTTGGGCCAGGACCCCGCCAAGGCAGGTCCTCACCTCTACCCTGGTGGGGAGACGGCGGCACTTTCCCGGCTCGATGCGTTCATGGAGAGGAC
>NW_010114231.1:0-811 GCF_000699245.1 Pterocles gutturalis
GACGAGAGCGGCGTTGTACAAAACCGGCATCTTTATTGCTCGTTTCTGACAAAGGGGTCGGTAACAGCCCTTTCCTCAGTCCCCGACGGCACAGGAGCGACGGCACGGAGAGCGGGGACGGTTCTGCAAAGGTTGAACGCGTTAGGGGACACGGACATCGCCTCCTCCAGAGTTCCCGGGGGACGGGATACGCGTACACTTTAAAAAAGGAAGTCAGTAGTCATCTCCAATATTCAACACGTGTAAAATCGGAGCTGTTCTTTCCCATGGGAGCGCTGCCCTACACTGCCACCCTGCAAGTATTGCTGGAAGGATAAAAACACTTGATCTAGGAAAAGGCACCATTTCAGCACAGTTTTAGTTCACACACACAGCTGCACATACACTGAAGTACGTCTCTCTCTTGGATGACTCCATTCCCTGGATTCCCTCCTCTCATCCCCACCCTCAGAGCGGCCCTGGAGCGGCTCACACGGATATCGGCTGCAAAGCGAACCGTTACAGACGGACCAAACCCAGCAGAATACAACAAAAATGAGGAAGTGAGTATCTTGGAACAAACAGAAGACCCCCACAAATACGTCTGGTGATATTCTAGGTGACGTTTTACATGTTTTAATAGTGTTATAAATCTTAGTCTAAGTTTATGGGAAACCACAGGAGTTCAAGTATTTTATTACTGCAAATGCAAACACTATATATATATATTTATATATGTATATACAGAGGAAAAGATTTTTTTTGGCAATATTATGGGGGATTTTACAGATTGAGTTTGTACTCCGTGGCAAGCACAAAGTGAAAAAGCCAA
>NW_010114231.1:826-18715 GCF_000699245.1 Pterocles gutturalis
TTATTTCACTTTTAGCAAGTTTGTGTAACAGATTACTAGTTGTGACCACCAGCATCCAGTTTCGACCCACGGCACAACAATCAACAGATCTCCTCTCCTCGGCCAGCACACCAAAGCTAAACACTCCTTTCCAGAAGGAGATTTAAATCTGGTTTAGTCAGTGGTGTAGAAACGGATGGCAGCCCAACCTAATGCCAGTTAGCCTGTAGCATCCTGGCTGACACAGGAAAGGTCGGAGGATCAGGTGAAGAGGCTGCATGAGTCAACAGGTTCCTGTTTAAAGTGCTCGGAGAAGCTCAGGCGGTCTAGGCAGAGACATTCCTTGCTTCTCAACATTCTGCAGGGACTGCAGGATCGGTCTTTAGACCCAAATTAAAACCTAAGAGCACCCTGGTTTTTAAAACAAAAATAGGGCCTTGTCTTTTCGTACCTGTATGTTCACTGCCCATTCATTATATTAGTGGAAATTAGTACAGGATTCTCACTTAGCAACTCACGATTACTAATTTAAAACCATTAGAGACTTAGTGCTCATATAGCACAGCTTAGTGTCAGTCAGCATGGGAGTAAGAATTTAAGTGCATTATTACACATCAATAACATACATACATGCATAAACATGTTTACGGTATAGTTCTCCTCCTCTGAAGAAGCACACTGATACCTGTGTCATTGCTGTGGAAATGGTGACATTTTCCAGTCCATGCAAAGGAAGTTTAAATTAATTGGCCAGATTTCCTCGTTTTGGAAACGGTATGGGTGACTCCAATGCCTCGCTGTACGTTTAGAAAGATGACAACAAATCAGACAATTTCATTATTAGGGCTCATCGCAGAAATAGGGAAACCAAAAGCAACTCCCAAGCGCTGTACGCTAAAGAGGGTTTGAGCGCGGGCTGCTGCACCTCCCGCTGGACAGCCCCGCTGCAGTTCACAAAGCCACAGTGCTCGGACAGATCTCAGAACGGGTAGGATGTTCTCAGATTCTGTAGCTTTGGTAGAGGTATTTAGTTTAAGTTTTACATTCCTCGTTTCAACATCTCGTTTGCCTTATCCCGGGCTGCAGGAGGAAGGCTTTCCAGGACTGCCAGGGGCCACTCGAGGCAGGAAGGACAACCGCAGCTTCAGCTGTGTCTCAGTGAACAGGTCAGCTCGCGTGACGGCCCCAAGGAGCCACACACTATTTGGGAGGCAGAGGTGCCGGTCGCGAAGGAAAATAGTGTCCCTGAGGTAAACAATTCTGCTGGGAGGGAGGAGGTCCCTGAGGTGCACATTTCTGCTGCGGGGGCGGTGGTGGCCTGCAAGAGGACAGAGAACCGTCGTCAGTCCTGGTGACTACACCAACAAATTTATCTATGACTGTGTAAAACAAATGCCGTGGGTAACCGCACTGCATCTCCAGCGTGAAACGAAGGAGAAACTTCTCTGAATAAAAGGTCACTTCTGCTTGCATATAATAGGTGATGAAACACCTTAGTGCTTGCAAAGATAAGGACAACGACAATATATATAATCAGTGCAACTCAACCAACCTTGCCGGCATCTTCTGTGGCTGCGACGCCTGGTATTGCGGAGGCGGGTAGTAAGAGGGGTGGTAAGCCTGCTGAGGATGCTGGTTAACTGGGTACGATGGAACAGGAAAGGTATTTGGTTCCATATCCTATGAAGAACACATCATGAGAACGTTCACAAATTTGCATACCAGGAATTGAAATATTAGTTTCATTAGTTAAGTGACATTTAAGACCACTTGCAGACAAGTCTGGAAATGTCAGAGTTGCTCTTTCCTTCTGAGAAACTCAGAAGAAGCAACAGCAGTCTGGAAAGTACTATGCTTCAGAAAAAAACAGAAAAGCTGATCACAACAAGCATCTGATTTGCTCTGCAAGAGTGTTTCAGCTAGTTATTGCACTCAGAGACAACTGGTCTGTAAAGGAGCGGGGCTGGGGAGCTGGCAAGGATTGCTCCCCTCCTTGGGTGAGGCTGGAGGGTCCAGTGTAAGGGGAAGAGGGTAGCAAAGCAGGTGAACTCCTTGCCAAGCACAGCACAGCCCATAAAAAAGCTTAAACGGTGGGAAACTGAGGAGTTCCCCACACACACCTTAGGAAATAATTATTCTCTTTGCCTCTTAGCAGAGAGAAAATCTGATTTGCAGAAATGAAAAAATAAAGTAACTTTGAAGCTTTTATTAGGGCAAAAATAATAAACACCCCCTTCTTTGGTTAGAGTAACAGATGACAAGAAGTAATGAACAGTAGATGACTCCTACCATGGGTACCCCTCTTGGAGCATAAGGCAAGCCATGGGAAAAGCCTTGGGGGTGGTAGTCTCTCGGCTGGGTTTCTGTCCTGGAAGGTGGCGACTGACGTGACCTGAAATCCAATTGATGTGGACTGTGTGAGCACATATCCTTGACTATGCAGGCCACGAATCCAGGCACTTGAACCCGCTACATGGATTTATACTGTCTTAGCACACATCAAATGTCAAGAAGAGAATACTTGCCACAAACCTAAACCAACATAACCCTGTTTCTGTTCAGGACTGTGACAGGTGCATTTTGCTACTTTATACAAAAGATGGACCCAAAATATAAAACCCATCACCAATGCACAACAAGAAACGTAAATGTAAAAAGAAAGCTCCCTCAATATAAGATGAATTTATCTTTTCTGTCATTGCCTGGGGCAAGCTACGTGCACCATTTGATGCAGGGGCCTTTCCCTGACATCATGGGACTGGAATATGCCTCCATGCCCTGGCATTGGCTCGAGTAAACAGATGTCTGTGGACTGCTTCGAAAGGGCAGAGGAGAAGGTAAAAAGGAGAATGTACTTACGAATGGCAGCGTGACATTAATCTTCTGAAGGATCGCTTCAGCCTGTCTCTTTTTGCAAATGCCAGAGCAGCACCTATAAGGAGGACCACGAAAAAAAATACCAGCAGCCCATCTCTCAGCGAGGTGTCTTTGTTTGGTGGGGACAAACCAGAGAGAAGAAAAAAAGTGTTACATGGTGTTACGACCTCTTGACTCATTGTAGCAGTGAATTTGGTAGGATTGGTTCTACAATTATTTTCCATTTTTCACAGAAGAAAAAAACTAGAGAATCTAGTAAGACTGCAAGATATATGCCCAAATATATTCTTTTCTCATTATCTTTTCTCAGGGATTGTCTGGTCAAAGATGAAAGAACTGTATGTGCCATGATACCCTGGGCTATAACAGCATATTGAATTACCAGATCAATACCTAATTTTTCTTCCACTGTATTACTGTGAAGATCTTTGAGCTCAACTGAAAGAGAGGAAACCAGAGCTTCTGCCCTCTGGTCTGATCCTGAATCCTCCTCTTCTCCTACCGTTGTTTGCTGCAGGCAAAGAACTCAGGTTCCCAATAATCTCTACATTTTTACATGCAGCGAATTTCTCCCCTACAGGCTGTACAAAAAAAAGCCTTTCCCTTTTTTTGGCTGGTGATTTGAAGCACTTGTCCGTACTCTGATGTGATTCTCCTGTTACTGCATCAACATAGATAAGCTTATAGATCCAAAACCACCTTAACTAGCGGTGTTTGCAAATGAAACCTGGTGGAGAGCCAACTGCTTCAGAGCCGCGGGGCACCCTGCGCTCAGCCCCCCTTGGCAAGACGGGCCCCAGCTCTGGAGCCGCCGTACAGCTACTTGCCGTTGTAGGGAGGTCCGCTGTTCACGCTCCCTCCGTAGCCCTTCGTGTCACAGTACGGAGGGGCCCAGCCTGGCTCACAGTGACAGTTCCCGTTGTTATTGCACACCTGTATACAAACACCACCATCTCAGTAACACACATGGAGTGACTGACCTTTCCATATCTTTAAAAGCAGCACGCAGTAGCCATGACCGTCTGTCCCGCCCCGTCCCTATCCCTCAGCCTGGAGAACTTTAACCAGTAACTCCCACACCAATTCTAAACAGCCCTTGGCCAGGCGTCTCCAGATTTCACATGACTGAGCAAGCACAGCACTGTGCAGGATGAGCTTCCAAAAATCAGCCATCCCAACAGCTAAATGAGCATGGCTTTTTCTTTTTTTTTTTTTTAAATCCTGTGAGAAGCACAGTTTCAAATTACATTAGTAATATTGGAACTGGGAATTCTTCTTGCCTGGCAAAAAAAAAATCATCTTAAGACACTGTTACAGGCTTGTCTTACAAGAGACATTTTATAGGGAAAGTTTTACAGTTAAACAAAGCAGAAAAAATAAGTTACTATCCAGCATTTTAAAACTTGCTTAACTTACGTAACTTTGGTCCAACTTTTGCTGACTGTTAAAGGCTCTTTTCTCATCAGCAGTATCAAAAAAGCAGCTTTTTACAGGAAAACCCATGCTCAAGAATCCAACTGAATATTTTTAATCACTGCATCTAGCATCATGATTAGCTTATTCCACATTAATTACAGCTTTAAACAGAGAAGGGTAGAAGACTCCCCAAAGGCAGAAAAGCCTAGTTTATAAAAACACCACTGATGAAGCACAGTTACAGTGTACCTGGCCCAAACTGGGACCGTTCATTAAAAAAGCCTGCTTATATATTTGCATGGTCATTGGCTCTAAGAATCTGGTGTTCTCCTCACAAAAGTGTCAGAGGACCTCCCGCAGAAACACAGCTAGCTGTATCAAACCTCACAGACTTCGCGCTCGTTGGAAGCAGACTACCAGCAGGAGCGGAGGCTCTTGCTGCACTCACCCCGTGTCCGTGACACTGCTTCTCCACGTCACAGTCGTAGTTCAGAACAGAGGCACTCACACACTGGAAGTGCCGGCAGATCTGGGGAATCAGAGGGACACAAATGAAGCCAGACAGCATCTCAGTGACCTGCCCCTTCCCTCCCCGGCTGCCCGCGCCCCAGCAAGGGCAGTGCTCTGGGGATGGATGCCAGCTCCGCCGAAACGCCTCTGCTCTACAAAAGGCTTCTCAGCATGGGGCCTGAGCTGTCTTTTCTCTACAGTCTGAATGTAAAGGAACAGCAATTAAACTGTGCACAGTAAGGATAAGTGGAATGCACATTCCTCTGCTGGTGCCAAGCTTCCAGGCTTTTTAGTTCAGTTGGATTTTAATTGAAAGTTGTCTTACAGGCATTTGTGTGCACCTAGCTCTTCCCACTCATTGACAGAACAAAGAATCTGGCTCTTGACTTAATTTCTTTTGCTTCATCTATAAGTGAAAGGCTCATTACACTCCTTCTGCACCTGCACTGCCGTACTGGCAGTGTGGTGACCGAGGGACTCACTCAGTTTTGCATTAACTGAAGCATCAAAAAAATTAATGGCCACAAATACTCATTAAACAATGCAGATGAAATTATTTTTTTCACATTAAAACGCCAAATTATTACTTTAAGAAATCACTTTGTTCTTTAATTACCTTTCCAGTATCACACTTGGTGCCTTCATTCACCATTCCTGGGTCCGGGACATCAGAACCCAGCTGGAAATCTACGCCCCAGCACGTGGTGCCTCTAATGGGAGTTTGGATAATAGCAGGCTTAATTCCAAACACAGGCATCGTTTTCACATTTTCACACTGCAGCTTCCCACACATGGCATTCCTACAACACCAACATACGAATACTGTAGTGACACTTGAATTTATTCTGAGAAAAAGACTACCACGCATTTGATACAACCTTTTCATTCTACTGGAAGACACTGCTTGAAAATAAAATTGAAGCCACTCCCCAAACAAAGTTTAGCTGGGCCTCATTTCAGTTCTGCAAGAGTATGGATTTATCCCTTCTTTCTGTAAGCTGCTGGGATCTTTACATTAAAGAAAACACGACCATTTGCTACTTGTGTTGCTGTATGGGAACACCTTGGGACTGTTCTTATCTCTTCAAAGCTTCAAATGCGACTATGGAAGAATTGCCTGAACATCCAAACTCATTTCAATTATTATGTGCAAGAGTTAAAGCCAGACATTCCAAACCTAAAGGCAAGAAAACTTATAACGGCGTAAGTGTGGGGGCTTTGAGTTAAGTACTAATAATGGCTTCAGAAATTAGGATAAACCACACCTTCTCTAGGCCTGCGGTTTCTGAATGAGACACACACATCAAGAAGGTCAGATTATGCGATAACACTTCTCTCATCAGTGCACCTGCTAAAATACCCCAAACTGATACTATAGCGCCCAAATACGGATTCTCAGTGACACATTTAGGAACTTCTCGATGCACCGGGCTCAACTCACCAGCTGGAACATTTCTTGTAGTCATGGCCATGGAAACCACAGTTGCCAAATCTGTCACCTTTGGAATTCACTTCAGCAAAACAAATGTTGGGGGCTGCTTTGGCTTCTGCAAACAACAGCCCATCCCCCAGACAGAGAAACCAAGTTAAACAGGGACAGGAACACCCCACATCATCCTCTCTCCTTTACCCAGAGCAATTATCCTGCTGCACCTAGTATTATCTACGCACCACAGATAGCTTAAGAGCTGGATCAAAACAATGAAGAGGTGAAAATGTCAGCACCACAAGGTTCCAAGTTTTAAAGTGAGAGGGAAAATTATAGCATTTGATATTTCTTCACAATTTCTTTACAGCCCTACACACCAGAAGCCCCACTGTAATGGGGGTGCAGGAAAATTGCTACTTCAATCACCAGCGTGTACAGGGATAACAAAGGAAGACTGTGTGAAGGCTGAGCCATAAATGCCACTATTTCAAATCCTTTTCCAAAGCCAGCTGGTCTTTGCTACAGGAAAAAAACCTACACATATTTTAAATAAACTTAGTATATTCTTTTAGCTACGTCTCCTAGAAAAATTGTAAGACTGTGCTCTTCCTTACTTGGGCCAAAGATATCCTGACACTGCGCATCGTAGTACTGGCAAACACCATTGTAACAGTAGGCTTCCTCGTTGTGGCACGGGTGGCCATTCTGAATGGTGAAGTCCGGCTGGCAGAACTGGGACGTGCCGTTGCAGTACTCTGGAAGGTCACACTCATTGTTACTCGCCCGGCACTCGGTTCCTCCAGGAAGGAGCTAAAGAGAGAGGGTAGGGGGAAACTGCATCAGAAAATATAAACCTTACAGCAGAGCCAAACACTGCACCCGACCCACCACACACCCCCACAACGAGGGTGCTGATCCGAAGCCCTTGGTGGGTGCTGTACAGATGCAGACAGTTCCTCCTCACAGATGCCCTGGCTAGGCCAACGCTCTCCTTTTCTCAACCACTGAGGAACACTTCCAAACATTACATCTGAGTCTCTTACCCGGCAGTTTTTACAGCAGTCGCCATAAGCGCACTCAGCACCGGCTCGGAGTCTGCAAGTACCTGGTTCACAGCAAGGATCGCTTTCACATTCCTGAAAATAGAAGTGTTGTGAACATCAAGAAATCCGTCCTCTGCCACGTGCAGTCCCCTCTCCAGCAAGGGGCACGCAAGGTTGTCCTGACAGCATTTGTAAAACACACAAGCTACTAACCTTTGGTGAACCACAGTCACACTCCTCCCCAGCATCGACCAGCTTGTTCCCACAGTAGGGGACACTGTAGGTTTCATCAGGCCTGGGCACGTTGAGCAGGCAGCTTCCACCTTTGTTGAGAGTTAGCTTCTCAAAGTCTTCTGCGCTGCAGCTGCTGAAGTTCCTCGATCCCCTGCAACAGAGAACGTGAGCTTACCATTACACTGCCAGCCCACAAGCATTCCCTCCGTTTGCAGAACAAGGCTAATGCTTGCTTCCCCCGTGAGCTGCAAGCATGACACGACTCGTGCAAGAGCACTTTGACAACGAGAGCAACCTAAAAACTAAGTGCATGGGTGGGGAGCTGTGACCCTCAGAACACGCTTTCCCTTTTGCCAGCTACTTACGATGCTCCAGAGCTCATAATGCAACTGCTTGCTCCACAGTGACAGACACGTTCGTCATCGTGGTTCATCCCCAGGTTATGTCCCAGTTCATGAGCCATAATTGATGCAAACATCTGTATGCTGATCCTTCCAAACTGCACAAAACAGAAGGAAATTAGTGGACAGCTTATATCGAGAAAGTCAGTGTTTACTTATGTGCCAAAAAGACACCTCTGTCATTCTGTCTCTCCATTAACAGGATTCTCAGCCCAAGCGTGCCTGCCTTCCGACCAAATCTGGGCCTCTACCTCACCACCTCTACTTTCCAGTGCCGCTGCAACATTAACCCAAAAACTAGAGTTCTCCACACCAGCCCAAATCTCCTTAAATATGCAAACTCCAATTCCAGTACTTCTGTGGCTAGTCCAAGAAAACAAGACTGCAGGGATTGCCAGTTCTCCGAGATCAGCAATCCCGTTCATTAGCACTCTGCAATTTCACATAAAGAGAGCAGTCAACCGGCACTGCCCCGGCAGCTCACAACGGTGGAGGTCAAGCAAACACCAGAGGACAGTTTTGAGAAGAACATCCACAGCTCCCACATGCTTCTAAGGCAACAGTGCTTAAAATGTCAGCAGAGAAATCCTGTCCCTTCTTCACGAGTGCTGAGGGGAAGCTGATCAGAGGATGTAGAAGACTATGGAAAAATTGTGATCCAAATATCATGGAAGTGCCAGAAACAGTTGGGGACCACATAAAAGCCCCCTCTGAGACACTTCAGCTTTGTTATTAAAGATCGTGCACTTCCAGGAAGACTTCTGGAGTGCGAAGCTCCTATCTTGATCACGTTCACAATATCACTGAAAATATCTCACCACGTTAATTCCTCCCGCGTGGCTCTTGGAGCACACTGTCCCAACATAGGCCATGCCAGCTGTGCCGCCGAACCCCTTCTTCCTGCAGTCGTGGGGAGAAAAAGGGAAGGGAATCACAGCCTGACTGTCATCACTACAGCCCATCGCACCCTCACCACATCTGCTTGTGGGGCACAACACTCTGCTTTTCCAGCTTTCCAGCGCTAACAAAGGAGTGCTGCTAGTGACTGCGGGTGCGAACGCACCAGTTCGGCTTGAGTGCAACAGCACAACACACCACGTTGCACTTCACATGTCAGGGTTTTAGAAATTTGTATTTTTTTCAGCCATTTCACCCTTACCACCTGAATGCTGCTGTTCTGCATGGAGGGGAAGAGGCTCCCAGCTCCTGCAGGAAGGGGAGCTGCTGCTTCGCCCAAGGGCGGGCTGGGCTGTGGCCCCGTGGAAGCGGTGCTGTCACCTCTGCCCTTTCTCGTGCTTTGGGCAGTGACTTCCTAAGGACAGCGCTATCTGCAGGAGCGGGAAGTGCACAGGGGCATGTGTCCTGGAAGCTCTGTGCTAGTTTAAGTCAGCAGGGACGGACAGATTAACATCACGTGCCAAAGCTCAAACCATGTAGCTAGCTTCTGGATACCAACTGCAGAAACAACTTTTGCTCCGTTAAAACGCAACGCTCTGCACCAGGTTTATGCTCATTTTCAAGTGTAAAAAGCCCTGGATTACAAGTCTAACGAGTGTACAACCTGACAAAGGATTATCTGAACAGAAGCTTTATAAAATACAACACAACATATAACACTGCAGGACATGCAGGACAAGAAAAAATTTGTTATTTAGCGATATACCTGTTAGAAGCTTTATACAATACAACATATAACACTGCAGGACATGCAGGACAAGAAAAAAATTTGTTATTTAGCGATATACCTGTTAGAAAGGACACTGAATTCAAGGACCACAGAAACCTTCTTAAAAATGCTTAAACTGACTTGGAATGTTTTCACAAGCACATAAACCACAGCAGATTACACTGGATTCTCTGCTGAAATACAGCAGCTACCTTTGACACTAGAGCACAGCTGAGCAGACAGGAATAGAATAAGCTTCTTAAGAGTCAAAGGGAAGGAACTGAAACTCACAGAACAAACTGGGCGCTGTCATGTCTCCGTCGTAAAACAAGATTCTTCTCTCGCCACTGTACAAAGTTTGCCAGCACATCTCCAGCACCTCCATCTGTGCTAATTATGTTGTCATACTTCCAAATCTCTAGACCAACCAGCACAATGCGGATGTTCAACATGATGTACATCTGGGGAGGAAAAAAAAAGAGAAATATTTCTGAAGACTTGCAGATAAGAACAAGTGGTCTGGTGTTAGGTATTTTATTGCAAGAATCTACTTGTTCTGTTTGAGTTTTTTGGTTTTGTTGGTTTTCTTTTTTAAATTTAGTGCACAAATTCAAATCACCAGAATGCATTTTCCCTGTGACTCAGGTTTTCACTAGCTACCAGATCAATGAGAAAATCCAAAACAGAATTAAAAAGGAGTCTCCATCCTGAGAAACAGCACCATCTGAAATAGTCTTTATTTCATTCTCACCAAAGTGGTACCAGAACAGACTCCAAGGTGGAAGTTTACAAAAATGAACACACCTCGTGCTCAGCATAGCTTTGACTTACACTGTCCAGGTAGTTTGCCAGCTGCACCATGTGTTCTCTTACATCTGTTTCACTCTTCCCAAAATCTTCAAACTGCAAGACAAAGAAACTTAGTCATGAAGAGAAGAGATAAGAGATAAAGACAAGCGTTAGAAAAAGCAACAAAACGTTTTAAGACTGGTAACATGAAAAACATTTTTGCCTGGCGCCAAATCTCCTGTCAAGAAGCAGCTAATCAAGACAGCAGCATCTTCACTGCTATTGCTCATCAGCTCAATATTCAAGAGAACACAGCAGAGGCGGGTTTTTTCCATGTGTTTTCCTTACATTATTAGACTCCTTGCTGATTTGAACGCTCCATGTCTAACAGTTTACTCTTTTCCTGGGGAGCACTGCACAGAACACATGTATGCAGTTTCAGGTTAGCACATGTGCATACCCTTGGCTAAGCGTCAGTGTCTTTCAACAATCCATTTGGGAGTAACGGAGACTAAGGGCTTCTGAAGCCATCTTCTGGGGAGAAGGAAGGGAAAGCAGCACACAATCCCTACCTTTTCTTTATCCACCACTATGAACAGCTCCACATATCTTGTTTGATGTAGGACCGCTCTCTTTCTCTGTGGACAAAAGTTTTAGACAACTTCAATCTTATTAACTCAAGTGTAAACAAAGAAAACCCCATGACATTGTCATATTTCACTTGCTAGAACTAGTGGTTTGAGAGACACACCCAAAGCACACTGTGCCAAGATGAGAACAAGCCAAAACCAAGAAGCATAATCCAGTGCAACGACAATTTCTCTGTAAGTGCTTTACAGTAAAATTCAGCTGCACAAAGATGTGTTTCAAAAGCAAGGAACCTTTTTACTCTTCCCACAGGTTTCTTTGGAAAGACAGTATACACTTTTATAAAGGAGCAGAAAGATAGTTAAAAAGCAAACACCAACAGCCCTGAAGTGATACACAGCATTTCTGAAGCTCCAGATTTTTCTGCAATCCTGTTCCTGTGTAGCCAGTCTTTAAACAAGGGGGACCTTCACACCCAACTGCTATTCTGATGGCTAGGAGAAAGGAACAAACACCACAATATTCTGCTGGCTTCTGATGCAGTACCTCGTTAATGAGCCTCACCAACGAGGGTAGTGTTCCTGCCCTTAAAAGCCCCAGAACGCTCTGCCCATGAACAATCTAACCAGCCGCTCGGCTCTCGCTGCTGGGTGCAGAAGCAGAAGGAAACTGCAGCTGCTTTGTTGAAGCAACTGAGTTCCTCAGCATGTAGAAAGCCCTCTGGATCAGAAGCCTTTAGGTATGTGTTAAGCCCCAGGAAATCTGATAAGCTGCTTCCATATTCTTGGCTGAACACTCACAAAACCCATTACAGGGACTGTGGAGAAATCAGTGGAGTACTTACTCGCAGCAGCTGAGTCATACTGGGATGGTGATTTTCCTCTGTATGTTCCATTTCATGGTCTTCAGTGGTTACTCCACACATCGTGGGCTCTTTCTTCACATTGTCCAATCGATATAAAATGTGTTTAGAGTCAGAAGAGGAATCCATGGGCTCAATCCCATAGGTGACGTTCCCTATTGTCACCAAACCCCTAAAATACAGCAGTGTGTGAGAAATTCTTGCATTAAGCACAGAAGATATTTACTCAGGTTTTTACAGTAAAACAAAGTAATGGCTATTCTTTAATAACTAAAGGCACATCTATATCTCAGTCCTTGCAAAACAGCATGCTTCATTTCGAGCCAAAAGCAGCCTTTCACTGGATAGGGCCTTCACAAATGCAGTACAGTAAAAATTTTTGCAAGAGTCTGCAATGCCCAAGAAATTAAATCACAAGCTCTAAGTAGAAATGCTTGAGTTCAAATATGGTATCACCACCCTGGTGTCCTGACTGCAAAAAAATCAATGTCCCAAAAGATATGGAAATTAGCCCAAAGCAGAAAAAAATTCCAATCAAATTGGAAGTGCACAAACTTTAGGGCCAATTTTGTAAAATTTGCAGACTAGTGTTTGACTTTCCATTTTTGCATTATGTACAGTTCTTTGTAGTCACCATTTATCCAAATTAGAAAACAAGCCAAAATTTGTGTCAAAGAATGAGCTACTTGCACTCCAACAACAAATTGCATTAGTCAACTTCTTCAGCGGTAGTGGGAATATCTGTTAACTCTACCTGAATAAAAGCACAGACAGCCTGCACAAAGGCACACATTACTGCAGCTTGCCCCGGTCAACGAATCCCCGCCTGACTGAGCGGTAGTTAAAAACAGAGCCAGAGTTTTGTTTCAGGTTCAGCGAGCCGTGAGACTCACGTGACAACAGGGACACAAAAGGCGAGCTGTGCTACCTGAGCCCCGAGCAAGTGCTGACAGCAACCACAGAATCCAGGGTCCCCTCCACATATCCCTGGTAATGGCAGTGATCCTGCACGGGAGAACAAGGGCGCGTTACACACATATTCCACGCGTCTCTGCACACCTGCTGCGATCTCTGATCACGGAATTGCTGTGCCTGCTGCTGACCGGAACAATTTGGGAACATCATATGCTTTAAATTAAATTTACCACGTGCATCTTATCTACGGTCTGTAGCTTCTAACGTGCTTCTAGCTCTACCACAATAGAGCAGTGTTTCCTTCGCTACTGTGCATCTAGATTGCCTCACCCACCAGTGCCACAAGGACTTGTATATACAAAGCTAATCGAGGTGCTGGGGTACAGGATGCCAACTGGATCCCTGCCTCCCGATTCTGTAAAGCAGATGCTCTTCACAGCTCGACAGGGCCGGCAGTTCCTCACAGGCTGCAGTTTAAAACCCCACCAGCCCGCTCAGCCTGACACCGGACCCAGAGCTGGCACTCGAACCCGTTACAGACAACAGGCAAGCAGGGCTTGTGAGCATTATTAGCAGCTGCGTTTCTGAACTTGACTGTAAGCCATCCTACTCTTAAGTTCTGTCCTCCACCCTGCCTCAAATATCTGGAGGCCAGCCCCTCCCTGCAGATTTTGGCCAAACCACTGTTCAGCCTTCTCGAGAGCAGTCCTGCAGGACGTCTGGCTCCAATAACCCTCCCCAGCGAGGCAGAGCCGGCACCTGCTGTCCTCACCGACAGGCTGAACTGTTCGCTGGCACAGCGCATCCCTCCTCTGCCCTGACGAGACAGAACACTCCCATTTTGTCCTCTCACTTTTTGGAAACTAGACAAGGTGGCAGCATGGGGCACAGACTCTCCATTTTCTCTGCAAGTGCATTTTTGAACGTTATTAGAGGGGTGAGGTAGATGATGTTGCCTGTTGTTTCAGCAATGAAAGCAGAAAACACTGAAGGCATGGGCTGATGCTTCTGGGCCACTCGTGCAGAAAATGCATTTTTCCTCTTAGTCAATCACTTTAACTGGAAGTCAATACTCAGTTGACTCAGGTGCTCTATTTTCAAAAACATGATCCCATGAATCATATATGACTAACGCTTCCCTTTCAAAGGAACAGCGGTGATACATAAGAAGAGCAGAGCCATTTGAAATACTCTCATGCTTTTTCTATCACACAAGCTGCTTTTCATTCTTATTCTACAGAAGCAACTGAATTTTCAAAGGCAACCTATCAGGCAGTCTGTCTGCACAGAAAAAGAGGGCTGCAAATGCTTTTCAGTGGAATAACTCCAACACTGTGCAGGTAACATCCCTCTCAAAGGTCCTCCACATTTGATCTCATCCATCCCTTTGCTGCCTTTTTAGAGAAGAATAGCTTTAGTTAGACAGAAACCACCTCCACGTAAGAAAATACAGGTCTGTCACAAGCTCTGGGCTAGATCCTCATCCAAAAATCAAGGAATGTCTCCAGGAAGAGAGCAGCGCATGCACAGGATCAGAAGGTGGCCCAGCGAAAAATACAACTATCATTTTATAATACACGACTCCCTCAGCCTGTAGATGCTCAGTGTGCATGTCACCTTCAGTAAGGGTATAAAAAGAAAGAAATCCTACCTGGACATCTGGATATTCGGATTGCAACTTCCCCTCCTTACTATAGGTATAAACTGTGAAATCTTTGGGCAGCAGTTCTCTGTAAGGGAAGGGGAGAAGGAATACAAGAGGAATTTAATGAAATTACTACGGCAGTACAGCAGGGCAGCAAGATGATCCTAATCAAAAGTGTCACAAATATGCAAATTGCAACTAAATAAGGAAACATTCAAAGGGAAAACCCTCCAAAATTAACAAAGACAGCAAAATCCAAGATATCAGACTGGCAGCACCATTAATGAAATAAAATCAACCGCCTCACCCCAGATAAGCAAAACAAGCATCAAAACCCATTCCATTGTGCTAAAAGCTTGCTTTCATACAGAAAAAAAAAAATCACAGCACTGAGTCTGCTGCATATGACTTCTCTTCCCCAGTTTTGGAAGGAAGTGCATTGGGCAAGTCTCCCACGATTAAGCCTGCTGACCCATGCTGGTAAACCCACTGATGTGGCACAGCTGAATTCCCTTGTTTCTGAGGGACAGGGGCTTGGCAAGTGGCAGCCAGAGGTCCCCAGGGGCTTGTACATTTGAATAGTGATGGCTTTTTGGTCTATTATGAGGGCAGCTTTAAGAAGCGATAGCCTGATAAACGGTAACTTGTTGGTGCTGCAAGTAGCCCTTTAAATATTAGGCTCAAGACAGACAACACCTACACCGTATGTAAGTTATGGGTATTAAGGCGTCAGATATAAAGTCAGCTTCCTCATTTATCAGTAGTCTTGTGCTACTGAGACAGGAAAAAAAAAACCCTGAAGCAATAAACAAAACCCAGAAGAAACTGAAAATATTTACTTGAAATACAGTTCGGTTTGTTTATTTTTAGATGTGGCAGGAGAGAGTCATTTCAATGATTCCCCAGGTCCCCTTTGAGCAAACTACTGCTTCCTCTGCTGAGAGGGGATCACCAGGGCTGCAGGAGTTCAACAAAACTTCGGGCTGATAGCCAGGACTCCGCGACTCAATCCCCTTTCACTGTCTTTCTCTGCGGATTCTGCAGAACTAGCACATAATCACATTTCTTATAAAGAACCTCAAGAATCAGAAATCACGTGCTACCTGACAGCTTGTTATTTGGACCCAACAGATGGAATTTAATAATCTAAAGAAATTCATCACTTACTTGTTCTTTTCTAGATGAATCGTGTATTCGTTTCCCTCTATCTCAATAGCATACGACACCTTGTCCTGAACACAAGAAAAGTTGCATTTTAATCATGTTAAGGAATAAAACGTTCTTTGAAATCAATGAAAGTTTGGCAGAAAAACAGTCCCTGCGAGCTCCATTACTGCTACAACTACAGCGTTCAAAGCACTGCTGTCACCTTCCGTAACTCGGGACCAGTCTGTATCACCAGCCCTCTGAGATGCAGCTGTAGTTGCTGGAGATGCAGGTGATGCCAACAAACTGTAAACCACCTCCTAGAGGGATGCAGAACTCTGCTGATCTGAGCTGCCGCTTCCATCACGCTTCGTGCTGTCAGGAAGCGGGTGTTCCTGCTGCTCCCAGCTGACCTCGCTGAGCCCACAGAGCTTTGCAACGAGAAGCTGACCCCAGCCATCGGGATTTGCTCTGGTTCCCTGACATCCAGCAGACAAAGCGACTGCCATGCCCACCGTAGGGGTGTTTTATGCCGAAATGGAATTTTAACTATGATCTCATGGTACTGACTTTGGACTTTGTAGCCATGAGGTTGATAAAGGATCCTGAGACAGAAGAAAAGTAACAAGATGTGCAGAAGTATGCAACTATGCAGGATGTGGGAAAGATAAGGAGGAACTGAGAGTAACTAATTAGTATAACTTCATTATTCCAAAGATTGTGTTCCCATAGCTAAAGCCAACCAATAACAGTTTCGTTGCTATAGACTGAAAATTCTCTGTATCCAATTAGTAGCTGCTGAATCTGCAAGAGCTCTGTATAAAAGTACGTAAGCAACACACAATAAATGGCATTCACTGGTCATCATATTGGTGCGTCTGAGCAGTGTCCGGAGAGACCGCTTGTTGACTACACCCACGTACTGAAAATGCCAGGTACTAAGATAAAAAACTCCCATTCTTAAATCTTGCTAGTTGCACCAGACCAGGAATAACCACGTGTGGGTGAGCCTGAAACCTATCTCATAATTGTCCCTACCTCTGGAACCTGGCATACCTTCCTGTGCAACTGGGGAAAAGTCACACAGAGGAAGCTATTTCAAAATAGCCTTGTGGTTTTCTTATTCCTTGTTTCCAAGACTCCCACAGAAAAACTCTTAGTTACAGCTGGAAAGGGACAATACAGTTGCATTACAGTGAGCAGTACCTCCACAGCCTGGCGTTAGCCACGTGCTACGCACAGAACCAGAGTCCTTAAATAGCGAGTGGGTAAGCTGAATTGCCTGACCCCTACATGAAATATCACAGCAGGATAACACGAGTCAACAACTGCAACCAACTGCAAGGCATTCTTGTTAATATTAAATTTTGACAACATTTGCAAGATTTGTGATTAATCCAAATACTTTGAAGTGTGCAGTGGCTACAGCAGAATAATACAGGCTGGAAAGTACCACTGGAGGCTGTCTAATCTGACCCCCTGCTCAAAGCAGGGCCAGCTACAGCTGGCCCAGGCTGCTCAGGGCCTCCTCCAGTCTGGTTTTGAGCATCTCCCAGGATGATGATTCCGCCACCTCTCTGAAACGCCTTCCAGTGCTTAACAACCCTCACTATGCAACTTTTACACCCAGATTAAAAATCCATTGTGGCAACTTGTAACCTCTGGAGCAGGGAGGGATTCACCATAACTCAGCTAAAGGCAATGCTCCAGGTAATACCTTCCATGAGGACGGATGCTCATTCGCTGCTGGCCAGTTTTGGGTGGACCTCATTAGGAAGGAGATACTAAACTGAAGGCATTTTTAAGACCGCCCAGTACCTGTAGTGAGGAGACATTGGAAGCCTCTCGCCGTTCTCTTCCTAACCTCTGCGGGATTACAACTTCATAGGAAGACAGCAAAGAAACCTGCTGGAAACCTAGAAAGCAGAGCAGAAACACTGGCTAGACAAACAAAGCAATCAATCAGGTTAAGGCACAAGGGAAAAAGGGTGATTTCAGGAAAAGCCCCTTCAGTAGGAAGGAGGCAGCCTGTGATTCCAGTTTAGGTCTCCAGCTAATTGCAGACCCCTGGAACTGGGCTGCTCAGCACAGGGCAGCAGCACTGCACAGGGTAGATCCCTCAGCCGCTACACTGGCATCGTTTCTTATCACATACTTACAAGCTCTACTTTTAAGAAGCAACGCAACACCACCTTGTCAAGGAAACACTCGCGTTTAGAGGGGTGCAACCCAAACAGAAAAAACCAAAGGCCCTGATGCACACAGGAGAGCACAGAGCAAACAACGCACAAACAGCAGAGAAGCCACCAAATTTTCCAGAAAGTTTCAAACTGAAAGCTTCGCATTGCAATTACACAAGTACCTCTGTGATACACCACCACCTTCCATC
>NW_010114231.1:18734-25536 GCF_000699245.1 Pterocles gutturalis
GGTCAGCACAGAAGGAACTTGTTCAAGGACACACAGAAAGCGTGTCAAAACCAGGTGTCTCGTGCTGCAAAGCTGCAGAACCGCACCAGCCCCACCACACCGCCTCTCCAGATGAGCTCCCAGGGGCTCCAGCAGCTCCTGCGCTTCCTCAAGGCACCGCAGCACAAAGCGAGCCCAGCAGAGCTCAGCATCACGCCCTCGCCCTGCACATCACGGCCCAACTTCTGACACGAGGCCAGTGCTACATTATGTTCTTAGAGAGTTCTTAAGGACCTTGTAAAAACAAGTGAGCTGGAACAAATGCATGCAACAAAAGAGCCTTTGCAGATCACTGCATAAATGATTTGCACATGCAACATCAGATCCTCTGAACCAAACAAGACTAAGGCCCAAGTTTCCTTTATAAGGCAGCAGTTTTTGCAAGCAAATGTTCTTTATATCGACTGTGTAAACAATAATAAATTGCACATGTAAATCACTTTTCCCGTCAACAGCGGCTGTCTGCCTGGGCCTGGCTCAGGAGCTGCTCCCCCGGGGAGCAGGAGGTTGGTCGCCCGGGATTGTGGGCAGGATTAAGAGCAGAGTTTTACTAGCTCACGGCAATGGGATCGGTGAGCTCATCGGAGGAGCCTGAGCTTCCCGACACAAAGGTAGGGGGAAGGGAACAGTTACCCTCCTTGTCACCGTCCACCTCCAGAAAGAATCGCCACACAGCTGGGGGGTTGCTGAGGGGGTGTTCAGCTGCCGGGATCCTGCGAAAGCTCTCAGAGTGGGACCAAGAGATTGCATTCATTTAAAAATCAGACACTTGGAGCACACCGAAAGTCACACTGCAGCTCCTTTGCAGATAGGCTGCTTTCCACTTCTCTCATGTTACAGCACACACATGCATCCCTTTGGAGGACACAGATGCATGCAGCGTCCCTGTTTGTAACATAACATTTTTGTCACACAAGCATAGACAGAGCCCTGTTGCTTCTCAAAAAATAACACAGTACCTATACTGCAGCAGGAGTTTCAGTACTGACAGCAATTGTTGGAAAAAAGGTATAAAAAAAAATCAGAGAGAAACTTGTGAAAACAGCCCGTATGTTCAGAAGCTAGGGAAAGTAACGTGTCAGTACCTCCTTGGCCCAAAAACAGGGGAGGGAAGGGCTGCTTCCTTCCCTGGGACGAACCACCAAAAGTACACACTGCAGCAAATCCCTTTTCTACATTTGTCATTTCCAACCACACATTTGGCTCATATCCGGTCCCGAGCTCTTGCACGTCGCTGCTCTGCACTTGTTACTTCCCCCCTGCCATCCAGAGGTGCCTAATAGCAGGGATGTGACACCGTGACATTCGGACAGAGCTCCAAAGACTGTCTGAGGACCCATGCTACAGAAAGAGCAGGGCAGGGTTAAACCCTGCAGCGCTCAGAAAGCAGCGTGCCTGCCCAAACCCAGCCCAAACCCAGATCGGAAGGAGAAGTCAAGGGAGTGAATCACACAAAGCCAGCAAAACTGGGAGGGATTTCTGGGAAAAGTGCAATTCAATTTTCACCTCTGACAGTTCTCCCCCTGCTTTCTGCTCTCCTCCCCTCCCTTCACTACCACCGGCCTGGGAGGTACAATGCCTTATTCCTCCCTTCATTGTGGGCACAATTCATCAGAGGAGGAGAGTGTGTTTGTCTTGATTAACAAAGCGCTTCCTATGACAACAAACTGAAATACAGGGGTAGGAAGGCACCACCTTGCTTTCTAGTAGAACTAAAAAGAGAAAAGCAGCCTTCACGTTGAAAGTTCAAACTTGATGCAAACAGCTTTCCCTTTAACTTTCAGTTCCCTTTCCTCTTCCGGCAAAAAACATCCTTTGTGTCCCCACGTTTCAGTAGAGATCAGACTGACAACAAGCCCGCTGAGGTACAGAAGACAAGAATTTGTTTTGTGGGATTCTCACCGGGACAAAACCGCTCTGCAGCGGCTGAAAGCGCAGCACTCCCCTGGCACCCCCCAGAACAAAAGCATCCATCACGGCAGGTACCTCCTCTGCATTGACCCTCACTTCATAAAGAACCCATTTCCATGCTGACTGCCCCATGCGACATTTCACGCAACACTAGCGACCCTCCAAGAGGGCACCAGACCAGTGAATCACAGATGCAACGAAAGGGACACGGGCAACGGAGCAGAAATCAGAACACGAAGAGGCAGTCCTGCCCCTGGATCTTCCTCCGGCTGAAGCTGCTACCAGGGGGTGAGCCTTTTTCCTACCGAGAAACACAGATCGTGAAAGATAACGTCCTTAATCCAGTAACACATGGGCCACCTCCAGTCCCACCAGCACCCAGCGCTCCTAGAGCCTGACATGTTCAGTCCTTATCTCACCTGGAGAAAAAACCATACTGGGTCTGACCTAATTAGCACAAGGCAGAACTCGAGCAAGGACGAGGCGGTTGGCAGCTATTGCAGCAGGATAAACACCAGGTTCCAGCACGGTGTGAAGGTATTATCAGATACGTTCCTGCAACCACGTCAGTGTCAAGATGCGATCCTTCCAGTCAAGACAGTCACTGTCCATGAGAATCCATCCAGACATTTGGGTACAAAGTAAAGGTGGTTTAACTCATAGCAATGAAGGAAAGGCAGAAGGGACAGAACAAACCAAGCCCAGACACTCAGCTGTTTTCCACGTAAGATGTTTGAAGATATTTATATTCGGTTTTCCTAAGATACGCCATTTTTTGTAGCTTTTTCTCCACCTCCTTTTGGGAAACTTCACGGCAACACAGTAAGTGTGGTTCCCAAGTACAGTAGTTTGCAATGATTTTTTCAGAACCTTAGAGGATTTTTGTACTCAGGTGCTTCCTGCCACTGTCATATGTCACCACTGAGAACATACTCTTATCACTCATCCTGGGGTGTAACACTAGTTAAGACTGTATTTCCAAGGAGAAAAAAACCAATTGCATCCACTGTATTTATCTCATCTCGTTAAAGACTGTCTTTAATTACCAAGCATCAGAGGCAACTAGGAAGATGTGAATCATGTTCCCCTCTCCGCCTAAATCCACAAATACACGCTCCATAGCGTGCGGGAGCTTGAACACCACCAAAACGTGCCAGAGCCGTTACAGCTCTCCAGACGCTGAGCTAAGCTGTTGGGATGTTTCTCCCCGACAGGTAAGATCCAGCAAAAGCCAAGCTGCATCTCCTGTCCTCACAGACCTCGGCATGCCCGCGGATCGTGGGCTCGGTTACAGAAACACAGCACACAGCTACGCCCACCCACACTGGCCGGTTCCCCCCAGTCATCACCCTTCTTTTCCTGTAACCCCTTCCCCAGCCTGCGAAAGCGAGGTCAAAGACACACTCTTCAATGGAAGAAAAAAAAAAACAAACTGGAAAGTTTGGACTGTGGTCTGTCACACCACAAAACAAACTCACTTCATAAAACCAAGCTCATCAGGCTGCAGACAGACACCAACAAGGAATGTGCAAAAACCCTCCCCACACCGAAGAGGACCGGATTCATGGAGATAAGGCTCAAAACCGTCCCCCCTTCCAGCCATTTTGCTATAGACGTAAAGGCTCAACCAAAACCATCTTGAACCTGGAGCACCAGACAGCAGCGACGAGCTTGGACCTTCTATTAGCTGCATGCACATCGGAGTCAAAAGATGCACATTGCTAAAGCATTCAGCACACAAACTCATTAAATGAGCCATTGTTTTAATCGATTACAATTAATAGATGAGGTCAGCAGCACCCATCATTTGACACTTCGTCAGCAGACTGCTCACTAGAAGAAGCGCTGAAAGCTTTACGCAGCCGCCCAGTCCATCCATACCGGGCTCTGCTGGCTCTGCTCTCCGGTTAGACTGTACCCATCCTGAGCAAGGACCGAAAACAGGACACACAGCCCAGCGAGGCCTCACAAGTACCAAGGTTCACATGCTTTGTGTGTTTATGTGTCTCCACAGGTTAATCTTTCTTCCACAACAGACAGCACAGTTGATTCACTTGGCGTTTAATCTGCTCCAACACTCATTTCCTCTCCTGCCCACACGCTCCTGCACCCCATTTTTCACCTCATCCTTGTGCAGACAATTATTTCCACCTCAGCAGATCACTTTGCACCCATCCTTTCAAAGCCACGTCTTTCTGCCAGGTATTTCTCTCCTGCGTCCGCATTACTGGGTCTGTTAACCCTTTCCTGAAGGTGCCTGGATCCTGTCTGACTGGAAGGGTATCAGCTGCAAACTCAATATCCATTCTCTGCAGCCCATTAGCAAAATCATAAGGGACTTTGCCAAGCAGTATCTCTTTGAGAAGAAACTTCTGTGACCTGCCTTACAGATGTCCTTCCAGAATGACATGTAACCACCGACGACTTCTTCAGTGTATTTCTTCAAACGATTACGTACTAGGAGAAGTATTCTTAGGTGCAGTTGACCTTTCCGCTAGGATGACAGCTGTAGTAAGATTTACTCTTCAGATTAATGGAAGCAAAAATCTCCTTCACTCTCACTGTGTAAATATTATCCAAGTCCACTTAAAAGTATTTGGAGATTTATACAAAACAGCAAGCTAAAATCTCCTGCTAAAAGTAGGAACATTTCCTATGAAGCCAGCAGCCTCATCTCCTCCCACACCTCAAAAGCAAGAGTGCCTTGGTGGTGCTCCATCTCCAAAGCATCCGGGAACATCAGGCCAGCTGTGCTTCTACAGGGTACTCCTCCTCATGACTTTTTTTTCCCTATCCTCCCTCCCTTGCTCTCAATCTTCAGACCAAGCAGGTCTCCTTGTGTCACGGCACCTTTTTAGAAGGTAGGAAAAGATGACCAACTCCCATGGCAAAGAAGCAAATTCATCTACTTGATTTATTGCTCACCTGGAATATTTATTTAACATTACAGCTGGCAAAAACAGTTAATGTAATTTCTCTCAGTATTTTCTGGAGGTGTTGGACATTAATGAGGACGTTGAGCTCTTCTACAGCAGTATTTCCTAGAATATTCTCACCTCCCTCTTGCTGAAATCCTGACCTATGCTGTGTTTCCTGTCTAGACTCTTACTATTCCTCCTGCCCTTTCTAAAGCCACACTAATTTGTCTGCAAGACAACAGCTATTCTTGTTCCACAAAAAGGACAGTCGCTCTTGTTCTCTGGTACTGCCACAACATCCTCTCCACCTTGGAGCCTTCTTACAAGGAGAAGCAGAGCAAAGCCCCACTCTCCTCTGGCGCAAGATGATTAATCTCTCCAGGGGACACTTCCTCCTGGGTCAACGGCGCTGGAGTCTACGACAGCCTTGCCCACGGAGAGCAGCTCCTCGCGCACAGAGCCCACTCACTTCCTCCGGGTCTCACCAGCTGCGTAGATGTCAGCTCGCTTCACACAGCAGAGGTTCGTGGGAACGCTTCTCTTTGGAGATGCTGCTGTCTTTAAACTTGGCCACCAAAGGAAACCATGCAACACAAATTCAGTCGCAGAACTCGGCAGAGTTGAGTAAATAAACTTTTTTCCTGAAAACAAAGCACTACAAGGGGCTACCTTAGCTACACTGAAATTTCTTTCCTCTTTTTATTTTTCACGCAGAGGAAATAACCGCAAAAACCCTCTCTGCTGAATGATTGTCCCAGATTTGTTGAAATATGAGTGAGGCAGTGCTGTGTTTTTCATGAGCTGAACAAAGGAATTATCTTAACCAAACACTGCATCTCCCCAGAAATTCAAACCAAAGTGTTTAGACACTTAAAGAATTCCTTTAAAAACTGGTAAAGCATGGCTACAACAGGCCGGTATGTGTATGACACCAAGTATCGAGGAAGAGACCAAGTACCAAAAAACACTGCCTATGGCAATGCCAGATGAATTCTTCATGAATTTATACAGCCAAACGCTGTGGTCTCCTACGGACACAAACAGGAAGGGAAAATCTACAGTGTACAAACCCCTTAAGGCTCCACGTCACTATATGATTACGTTCATTTGCACGTCGGGCTGTCTCCACTGCAAGCCAACAGCCACCTTTCAAAGCTTGGCTTTCACCTAGCGCACGGCTCACCACCGCCAGTAACAACACGCCAAGTGAGAGGCAAGAGATTCGCAGCACAGAATCCCTCAGGGAGAGATACCCACCGCAAGAGCACTGCTTCTCAGCATGAAGCATCCATATCAGTTTTAGAGAAGATTCCTCAATTAGGAAGCCCTGACTATAAAACTAGGCATTAATAATAAACACAGAAGTTTAACATGGCGCATATATTCCCTTCAGGAGGAGGAAAACAACAGCAGAGGAGACATTTCAGCCCATCATGTATATATAACATCAGAGTCAGCAGCATAAAAGCCAATAACCAGAATGGTTTCAATTCATGAACAGCCCATAAAGAGAGCACAGCATCAACTCATTACAAGTCCATGAGGAGAGCACAGCATCCAGTCACTGCTCCGAGCGATGGCACTGCTGCGGCTGGGTTCTGGTCCCCTGGAGAGGACAGCCAGCCGGGTTTCTGCTGAGGCCACCCGGAGAGGGGGAGGACGCAGGTCGCTGCACGTGTCCCTTGACACGCAGTGGAAGCCATGTGGGTGTTCCCTCACCTCCAGCCCGACATCCTCTGGGCAGGGAAATTACACGGTTGTACCCAGGGATCTGCTCACACCAAAATTTCAGGGAGACCCACGAACAGGCTGCCCACCCCAGCGCACGTTTACAGGATTGCCGCCTGCCTAGCAGGGCTCCGGGGGAGCATCTGGAGAGCAGGCTGCCTGGGCGGGCACAGGAGGGCTGGAAAGCCAAGCGACACCTTCCCCGG
>NW_010114232.1:0-4304 GCF_000699245.1 Pterocles gutturalis
GTGATCACCGCAGAGGCTGTTTAAGCGCTTTGCTACATAAAGCGACCTGATATCAATATTTTTACGTCAGTTTATAAAACAGAATCGTTTCTGCCGCAATACTTGACCAGATGCCCTTTAATGTGTTTGTGTTTTTACAGTCGCGTGTTTGTATTTGCAGGTTTTTCATTGTGTTACCTTTCCACTTTGTGTGGTTTTGGGTGGTCTGTAGGCTTTGGAGTGTCAGTTTCTGTGTTACTTCTAACCAGAGAAGCCATAATTCTCCCTAGGTGGAAATAACTGTTGTGAGCTCGTGTAAATATATCCTTCAGAGAAGACATGAGGTTAAGTGACAGTTCTCTGTTCTAAGTGCTTGGACTCAGTTCTCCTTTCCACCCTGTGCAGCTGCTGTTTGCATAAAGAGCTTAAGTTTTTTCTGACTTGGGTGCATTGAATCACGAGTGAAGTTCCTGAAATAGCCACTCTGCGTGGTAAGAACAACCTTCCCTCGAGTGCACACGCAGAAAATTGAGAGATGTTTGTATGGAAGCTTGATACCTGTGCTCATTTAGCTGCTCTGGGCCAGGAGACTTGATTTCTTTCCCCTTTTAGTTGGTTATTTTGGGCTTTTGTATTTTCAAAAGCTGTTTATCCTGTAAGGAATTTCTTACCTTTTAAGCGTGGCTGTACGGTTGTAGCTTTTATTAGTGAAGGGAAGGTGTATTAGTTGAGCCATATTAAGTAACTTTGAAAGATTTTTAAAATAACATTCTGACTGTTCACTTATGAGAAAACCATCTTTAAGGGTGTAAAATAGTTTCTTTGGATTTTAAATATGCTTTTACGCTTCTTTGAATTTTAAATGTGCTTTTACGCAGAAATGTTGTGCAGCTGAGCAGATCTGGTATGAGATTGTGGAGCCTGTTCAACATTACTCCCTTTTATGCACTTAATGGATTATTGCTAACTGCTTAAGGGTTCTTTTCTGTTACTTAGTGTGTCACTGTTGTGTTGCTGTGATCTTCTGAGCAATAATACTATTTTTTTTAATTCTAGATTCTTTCAATGATTTATATACTTCCTACGTCATCTTTTGTACCCTCCTTATGTCTGTGGTGATACTAGTAATAAGCATCTTCAACGCTGAATTTTATACAGGTGGGTTATATAAATTGCTGAACTGTCTGTGATACCCAAATTAAATAGGATGACTATTTAAAGAAGTTTATATTTACATTTGTTATACTTAACATTGGTAGATTTCCTTTTAAATTGATATAGACAATATGCAAAGCTTATTTAAGTAAAGCATCCCAGATTTCTGCTTACCTCATAGTGAGACCCTCGTAGCTGAGCCACTTCATTAATTTATTTATAATTTATTCTAACTGTGAATTGATTCCAACTGTGGAAAGTTTTTTGGTGACAGTGGTTTGGATTTTTTTAATGAAGAGTTTTATTAGTAAGAAATGAAAATTCACTTTTGGCTTTTATTTACAGTTGTGCCATCAATACCATGCTCTCGATTAGCACTGATAGGAAAAATTATTCACCCTCAGCAAGTTATCCATTCAGTTGTTCATGCTGTAATGGGAATGTTGGTCGCTTGGTGCGCTGCAGTTATGACAAAAGGGAAGTTCCAGTTCCTTGCTGTGCCCTGCACACCTCCAGAAAGGTAATTATTTCTGTGCATTAAAGATAAATTATGCCAAGAACTTCTATTGTAAAATTTATTTACTGATGGCTTCTTTCAAACTAACGACTATAATTTGAGTACTATCAAAAATAAGCAGTCATGTGTTGATATCCTTTATTAAAGGATAGGGAATACCCTCCCTTGTAAATGTTACAATGTACAGAGAAATAACTGGGCCGGAGAAACAAAATTGCCAGGTTTGTTAATGGAAAGTTGAATGATGACAAATTGATTGTCACTTGAACTAAGTCATGCTCTTCTCATTGGTGTGACATACCTCATGAAGACTGGAAGCATCCTTATGCATAAATTACAAAAATAGGTGGTGGGATTCCTACTTTAGAAAAAACTTACTGAGATATCATTATATGAACTGATCAGGAAACTAAAATCAAACTTCTGATTTGAACTTCCTGAGGTTCCTTTTTTTTTTTTTTTTGAACTCAGAATTAATTCTAAGTTTTCTATTTTAGCCTAGATGATGCTGTTCCTCAGATGTGCCTAAATGAATATCACCTCTTTTTTCTACTTTCTGGAGCTTTCATGGGATACAGTTATAGTCTTTTGTATCTTATTAACAATATGAATTATTTGCCATTTCCAATCATACAGGTAAGAAATTTAAACACCTTTGCAGAAAGACATGCCTAAGTAAAACAGTGATCAAAAAAGCCTTCATTGTTTATATTTTTTAGTGTGACAGTAGTAGCAGTCTGTTGGCATGCTTTCTGTAAGAGTGCCAGTAGTGTTCATCTTCCTCCCTCCTGCTCGGCCCCTTTCAAATGAGCACAAAAATCCAGGATGCTGTGACTGTAATATTTATGAAAAAATTCTATTATTTGAGTAGTGTTATGCTCTTTTTTTAAATGCAACTTAGCCAGGTAGAAAATTAAATTACTTTCATTTCATTTGCATATAGTGTCAGACAGGTTGCCTTGGTCATTTGGAAAGACATATAATTTGTATGGAGAAAGGTGTCAGTATTACACTGGCTTCACTGCTTGGAGGGTTACTGACTCTAACTCATGTTTGTCTGAATTATAACCTGAATGAAACCTAGTAGATTAAATTTGCTTTCTTTGGGTTTTTTGTTTACTTTGTATTAGGCAGCTTTCTTCTAGTTTGTTGCCCTGTGTATAGAGTAAATTTACTCCATCCTCCATTTTCATACTGCTACAAGTAGGAAACAGGATGAGAACTAGAGATGATTATAAAATGGAAGAAAGAGACTGGGAGAATAAATAGTAGGTGTAACACCTGAAATTGCCTTAAACTGTTTTTTTAATTCACCTAGACTTCAGGTTTTCAAGTACTTTTTTTTTTTTTTTTTAATTTCATTGATTTGTTCTGAATGTGGAATGCTAAACTATTTTTTGTTTGTTTTTAGCAATACAAGTACTTACGTTTCAGAAGATCTTTGCCTCTCCTCATTAAACACAGTTGTGTGGAATCACTATATTTCGTTAGAAACTTCTGTGCCGCATATTACTTTTTTGGTAAGGGCGCCTGAAATTCTCTCTCTTTTTTTTAATACCTGTATTTTGAAAACTTTATCTTTAGTCCATTAGGCATGTTAATTATTTTTTAGCTTCCAGGTAGCTTACTGAAGGCACATAGACTTGTTTAAACACATAAAGAGATCTAATACCTCTCTAAAACAGTAAGAAAAGCCACAGGGTTTATACAGCAGTATTGTTTGATGGCAGTTCTTGCTGCCTCACAGAAGCTTGTTTAGCGTATGAGAAATGTCTCTTCTCCAGAGGGATTAACACCTTCTGTAGAAATTTATTGTCTAGCCAATAACATTATAAGAAGATGACAGTATTCTAAGGAGAAGGGAGTGTGAACAGTAGTTTTCTAACCTGAAGCCTGTCTGTGGTTGCTGTACCAAAACATAGACTGTTGTCTCTGATCTCTTCTGTGCAGGAAATCTTGTTGCAGGCAGCTGTGAAATAACTTACATGTAAGAAGAGCTACCAAATTCTAATGTGCTGGTGGTTTACAGGAGTACATTTTAAAACCTGATATTTTGGGCCACTGTTTACATACCTGTCCTGATTTGTGGCAAAAAGATTATAAATTTGAAAACAGTGCAACTAAAAACCAATGGGTTTAGTCTGTAATTTATACTCCCTTTTTTCTTTAAATATTCCCAAATTTTTTTTTTTAACATGGTTAAACATCTTCATGACTTGAACTGTTCCTTCCATTGCCTGGTATTGGAAATATAGCATCACAACCTGACATAGCAGCAGTGGGCGTGACTTCACTATATCTAATGGTGCTGTATTTTCACTATTTTTTTAGTAAAAAATAACACTTTGGCTTTATTCTTGAGTGCCCTTTATATTTGGAGGAAGCTGGGGAGACAGAGGCAGTATGGCTGGCTCCCTTCCATATGAAACTGAAGTTTGGTCTTTAAAACTATGGTAAAAAAATTGTACTGGACTTCCTAAAAATCAGAAATTTTTTATATTATGGCTGTAATTATCTTCCTAAATGATGTCAAAATATGCTAGAATTATTGCCACTTGATTTACATTAGGGGATTAATTAGAAGTATGGTGGTTCTATATCAGTTTCCATTAAGTCATTAAAAGCACTCTGCTGCTGCCGGAGCTGTAGGGAA
>NW_010114232.1:4335-26142 GCF_000699245.1 Pterocles gutturalis
AATTAATATTAAATTACTATTAACCCTCTTTTATTAGTGAGGAAACACAAATAACTTGATGCTGAGAAGCTAGCAATAAAAGATAAGGTTGACAACTCTCAAAGTCTAGTTGCTGGCCTGAAGCCTTTTTTCATTTCTTGCATCTGTTTCTTAAAAAAAACTAAACAAAACAAACCCAAAGGCAGATTGTTTCCTGGAAAATGTGTGTTACAAGAACAATCTCTTGTCTCTATACACGTATTCTACTTTTGTGGTCTCTTTGGCCTATTGTGTCGTATTTGTTTCAGTGTTTCTTTTTGAATTCCCTAGGTTATATCCCAAAGGTATGGATAAGTACCACAATGGATCTTCATATAGACAGGTAGGTAGTACATTGTGCTGAAAACTTGGAGGACAACATTGCTGACAGCTCCCTTTGCTAAAGAAAAAAGCTTAACAACTGGGTCTTCGTGTGTGGTAGGACTCGGTTCCTTGCCTCCCCGCACAGATCACGGGGAGCAGAAACGGATGGGTTTCTGAAACGGATCCAAAAGGAACCAACACCCCCTTGTAGGAATCATCTTGTAGATAGTCGTTAAGAAATCTTTTCTGTTTCCTTCATGTCTGTAAGTCTCTAAGGTATTAGAAAAGCTAATCTCTCCAAATTGCATACGTGTGTTTTCTCTGCTTTTCTGTGGTTTTGGGGGGCATATCTTGGTTTTTATATGGATGCCATTTGTTTTAAAATAGGGAAGCTGGAGTCATAATACCTTAATTGACTATAACTGTAATAATTGTTATTTATTTCATATTTCTTTTCCTTAATTTAGTTAACTTTTCTGAACTTCATTTCGTCACAGTTACTGAAGAATTAAAGAACTGGTATCTCAAATATCTTTTGGAAACTTTCTGCAAAAAAAAAAAACCCAAACAACTTTATTCTTGCAATTGTTGCTACTGTAAGAGCTTATTATAGACATTTTCCATAATAAAAATACTTTTATCATCTTGATTGTTTTATCTGCAGAAAATTGCATCCTCTTGACACTTTGACTGGCTTATTGGATATCTCCTTGTTTTACCATGCCTGGTTATGTGGCGTATTTCTCCTGATCACCTGGTACATTGCATGGTTACTCTTCAAAATCTATGCTACAGAGGTTAGTACTTAGTGATGATGCTAAAGGTGTAACGTCAGTGTTTCACAGATGATACTTTATTTTCAAAAACAGTTTTACTTGGAAATAACTTATTATGAATTCTTGAATTGTCAAAGCACGTACCACAGATAATATCTGATAACTTCTGTTTCCATGTCCTCCTCCTGCTCACATTTGATGCTGAATCTGTGCAGGCGCTGTTGGGGCCACCCTGACAAAGAACCACTTTGTGCTTCATGGCGTCTGTACTGTGTTCTTTCTCCTCTTCAGGGGTAAAGACAGATGAGCCAGTGCAGGGCCCATATGTGTCTGGCAGAGCATTCTAGCTGGGTCTCTGCATTTGTTTCCATGCAGTGATTTTGCATCTGAGAGTGAGACTAGCTGAAGAGTTGTGACAAACAGCTGCTGGTTATGTGGGAAGATAAAACCCAGAAACTGTATAGCTCTCAATCCAGTTTTACAACATCAAGGAGAACAAACTGCTGTCGATTTTCTGAGCTAAGCTCCAGAAACTTGAAATTTAAGCAAACCATCAAAGTACGCAGTTCTCTAAAGCTGAGATGTGTTAATCTAATTCAGGCTGCAGTATTAAAATAGACTTCAAGTAGTCTTGGGAATTAAGACACTTTTGCTTTTTCATTCAATCATAAAGTTACAAATTAATATGGCTAAACCAAGGCTATTTAAATATATAATGAATCGTATTATAATAATCCTGAGACCATGATTGAAGAGAAAAAAAAAAAAAAAGCCTTGCTAACAAAGAATTGGAGAAGACTTGATCTTTGTTGACTAATCCAGATATGTCTTTGTAAGAATACAGAGGAAAAAAATAGTTCATCCAACTGGATATATTTTTTAAAAAAACATAACTAGACTGTGGATTAGTAGGAGGAAAAGTGAGGTTTAAATTCTGGCAAAATACTTATGGGATGAAATGGCATACAGGGCTTGTTGGAGTGTTAGCTTTGATTAAAAAGGTCTAGTTGTTGTGACTGCATGGAGAAAAGATTAACGATGAGTCAAGCATAACTGACGTAATGATGCATCAGAATCTGTAGATGGCTCCAACAACAGCTCTGAGGTGTGAACAACCTTTTTCAAAGGGTAATAGTTGAAGCACTAGTGAACACTGTGTCAGTGTCTGTAATTACTGTATTGCTTATAAAACTGTGGAAGACAAAAGAAACGTCCATCTGTGAACGTATAAAATGGACCTTGCCCTTTTGGCTGTTGAACAAAAGATTTGTTTATCCACTTTTTTTTTTGTTTATAAGCTAAAATACTTCAAAGATGTTTGTAAGTATTTGCATAGTGTTAACTGAAAAGTCAGGAAATAAATTGTAAACTTAATCCACATGAAGTCACTTTATTAACACTTTGAAAGCAATTGCCACCTCAAATTTCAATTTTGCAGTTTTAAGCAGAGAAGAATAAAGCTATGATATGGAAAATGTGTGCAGTAACACAAAACTGACAGGTAGTCTGTGCCCAAACTGGTGCATGTTAATAGCGTTAAAGAGATGCAACATTTGGTACAATTTAAGCACTGCTATTTACACTTTAAATGTAGCTACAAGAGCAGAAATTCTATTAAAACACAGAATATGAATATTGTGATGATAAAAATAAGAATTAATTAGTTTATCATTGGAACACTACAAAAGAAGGATTTTATAAATCTTTTATTATTCGGTAAAAGAGCCCTCAGTTCTTCACAAGTGGTTAAAGATAGACATTACAGTTTACATTTCAGTCTTGTTCCTGAATGGTGTTGCTAGTTTTGCCCCTGGGTATGTGGTTAGAAGAATTTTTCTTCATAAAGTTATCATGCCTGTGGCTACAAATTATCTGGGTACATGGAAGACATTTGAAGATAAAGATATCTGGATTTTCTAAGATTTCTCAATTTTAAATGCAAGAAGTAAATACTTTTTTGTTTCTATGTTAGAAGTTTCAAGCTAGTTTACAGTAAGCTGAAGCAATGGGGTATGTGCTTTTGTAGTTCATAATTCATCTCATGAACAACAGCTTGGGTGTGGTCTTTCATAACGTTTTCTTGTATTTCGCTCCGTATAACACAACTTCTGCTGTTCATATTTAGACACATCATTTTCCTATCCAGCCGACTTTTGCTGAGGAGACAGACCAGTGCCTGCCTAAAATCTTAAACAGCAACCCTCCGCTCATTATAAAGGTAATTGAATTCCCACCATCTTCCCAGCTAGGTGTGTGCTGAGAAGGTGTTTCTCAAAGTGTGTAATCACATCTTCTAGGTACCAGTTATTTTAGCTGAGGTGCTAGTTCTTTAAAAAGCTGTCTGGGAGCACAAGGAGGGAGTTACACCTCATGGTGAAAATTTGTTGAGCAGTGACATCTGCTGGTGCTCACCAGGCTGTGTTACTTAGAGGTGAACACAGACTCATTTAGTTAGAGGCAAGAAGATCTGTTTGTCTGGAGCATATTAGTATGATGCAAAAACAAAAGCCTAGTGACATCTAGGTTTTTTTTAACTCTTTCAACTTTGAGTCTTGTCACATAAGCAGATGCTTGTCAAACCTTTGTACACTCTCAATGCTTTGCCTCTGCTACTTATATTTGAGTTCTTATGTGTGTGTTCTCTCTTGAAATGAAAAAATTATTTCCATATTTATGTTGGAAGCTGTGTTTCTTTTTTTAAAAAGGTGATACTAAAAAGCTACTTGAAATCTGTGAGGAAAGAAGAATAATTTTGTTCTGTGGGATTTACAGACGATAATACTTAGAAACTGGAGACCTCATATAAGAAGTATTATGTAAATAAAGAATATTCTCCTGCATGTGCAAAATCCACATTTACTGATTTTACAGATCTCTGATAAGACTGGAGATATAATGCATTTGAATCCTTTTTAAAGCATTGCTGCATTATCAAAAGATGGGTGGAAAAGAGTTGAGCACAGATAAAGGGAGAGGAAGTCTAATTTATAATTTCAGCTATTACTAAAGTGTCTGATTTATAATTGGATCTTGCATAGCGTGAGAAATCTGGTTCTTTTTGGTTTGCCACATTAACTGCTTTATCACATGAAAAAGCAGTATTGGGTCCAGCGCCATATGACACACTGTGTAGTTGAGCTCTGGATTGCAAAACCAGTTTTTTCCTTAGAGTTTTTTGCATCTTAGGTTCATTCTGTCTGAGCTGTTAGCTGTTAAGATAAAAAATAATGTTAGATCTTCTTTAACTCCAAATAAATGACATACCAGTAAAGTTCTCTGAAGCTCTTACTGCCTGAACAGTCCCATCCATAGTGGTTCTAGGGACTTGTGCAGTTGTTTGCCTCCTTTCTTTTTCTGTTATGAGGCTGGTTTTAGTCTGTGTGAACTCATGCTTTGTTAGGAATTGCTTTTGTATGGATAACTACCTTTTTTTTAAGGAAATACATTGACTTTGCCCTAAAATATTTTCATTTCTTTGTAGTTTTTAGCCTTACAAGACTTGATGTTACTTTCCCAGTATTCTCCTGTTCGACGACAGGAAGTCTTTAGCCTTAGTCAGCCAGGTAATTATAAAAACTATTTCATATTGATTCTTTTTCTGTTTTTTAAAGTGTTAGTCAAATGCTTTTAGAAGTTATTTTATCCTGTGAGGCATGCTACGTAAGCCAGGAGGCCTTATCCTTTTCCAAAAGGATGCTTAAATGTCTGTGTTCATGTTGTTTCATCTACTAAACTCAACAAATTCTGGTCCTGTAGTTTGGTTTAAATGACAGCCATGAGGAAACACAGGTCTTAGGATATTGAAAGCAGGGTCCTCTTGACACCACCAGTCAAATAGTCCAAACTGAATAATGTAACAGATGCGTACGAAAGCCTAATGTTCAGATGTGAATGAGGTGAAATCAGGCATAAATAGTGAGTCATCACTAGAGTTGTGAAAGCAAACAATGGCTATAATTTCAATCGGTGTTCAAGTCTCTTGCTATGTACAAAGATATGGCAGAGAAGGTCAATTAAAACTGCTTAAAAGCCTTCAGGAACTTTTTGTTACACCTCATCAGGACTTCTAGTGTTTGTACTACTTTGAAACTGTTTGCCATCACCATTGATATGACTTTGTTCATTTTTATTGTTTAGTGATTTCTCATGGGCCAAACTGCCTATGTTTCCTGCTTGTTTAATCGTTTCACTAAAGTCTTTTAGAGTTATCCCTTGACAAGAGGATAGAATCTGTTCATGTTTTAATCTTCCTCTCATTACAAAGAAACCATCACAGTGAAAATGCACTGTGTTCTTTTAGAAATGGAGTGGTGCTATAATCTCTGAAGTTTGTGCTGGGAGCACATGGGCACTGTCAGAATAGATGCAAGGATGAGCATCTGGGTTAAACATACCTGCTGCATTTCGTTTTTATGTGCATACTGCTAGGTGGGCACCCGCACAACTGGACTGCAGTATCAAGGGAGTGTTTGAGTCTTCTCAGTGATCTGACCCAGAGGCTGATCACACAGCAGGAAGCTGCAGCAGCAAATGGGAGAGCAAAGCAGCCAGCAGGAGAGCTGAAAGGATCTCCACAGGCTCCAGGTATGTGAGGAAACACTCATAATGGTTTGTAAAGCATGAAAGTACCAATAGATTTCATAGGTACATCAGTCTCAATTAAGTTGTCACAGGGTTTTCTGCAAAGAAATTGAAACAAAGTGAGTCTCTCCCCAGTTTCATTTTAAGTATTCTTGTTGAAATAATCCAAAAATAACTAGAAAACTTGGAGATCGTGTTTACTCAGTTTTTTTACTTTGCTTGATGTTATGTTCAATACAGTACTTTTTCCACGCTTGCATGAATTTGGAAAGTCTAATACTTGCAGTTTTAGTAAGTGGTTGAACTTGAGCCTTGCCAAGAGATGCTTTGCAATTTACATAGCTGCTCTTATGATTGGTTTAAGATGGTAAAATTAGGTTTTGTTTTGTTGTTGTGGGGACTTCAAATATGTTTGTGTGGTTCACTAAAATCACTGTAGAATTAGAAAAGCCAGTCTGACTCTTGAGCTGCGTGCAGTCTGCAAGCATTTTGGGTGTTTTATGTGCCAGACTTAGGCATCACTCCTGGCAGCAGAGCTGTGTTAGCACAAGAGGTGCCGGGTAATTGAATCCCTTACAGTCAGTGCTTAGGATACAAGTGCCCTGGGAACAGCGGGAACTGTTGGTATGTCAGAGGTGAATTTCTTCTAGTGCTGCTGTTCCTTGGATTTTGTGACTGACCTATCTTTTCTTACATACCCAGCAGAATCAGAAAGAATTGCTGTTCTTCTATTGCCTTTTTTCTAGTACTTAATCCTAAAAGCACACTTCATGTGATATATACCAGGGCATAGTAATGCTAGCTAGCAAAAGGAGAAAAAATAAATCCACTGCGATCCTTCTCATCACTTGCTGTTCTTAAACTGACAAACTTTTAAAACACTTCATGCTGATGTGGATGTGTACTTCTTTGCAAAACCACAGTGGAAACAATGGCCTTTAATAAAAATTCTCATGCTAGAGAGGTCGTTGAAATAGCAATCAAGTAACAAACCCAGCTTTTGCTTCATGTGTGCCAGCCTGTTTGTCTTCATGCAGTGTGTTCTTTGTTATTAGGAGCTGTTGTGCAGGAAGACATGTCTTTCCAGTCACCGAGGTCTAATATTCCCAGAGCCTCCATGTCTTCACTGGTTAAATCATCCCTAATGCCTTTAAAGACATCGCCTGGGTCTGATGTTGGTTCGCCTTTCAGCTCACCTGCTTTAAATTGCAAGATGGGAATTCTGGATGTCAGCTCTCCTTGGCATGGATCAGTCCAAAGTCCTCGTGTTATGAGAAGGGGACCAAAGCTGTGGACGTCAGGTTCAGGTAGAGATTTTTCCACAGCACTGTTTTTAGCCTTGTGGTCATAAGTGTAGTAGGCGTGTCAACAGAGATCTGTATCTTGAGGATTAAAGTGAGAGCAACCAGTTCTTCTGAAGATATTGTATTTCTCTTGTAGATCTGCAAATGAATGGTTCCCACCACGAATCCTTCCCAGTGCTCTCTGCTGCAAGAGTTGGCAGTGAGGCAGTACAGCCGAGCTTTATTTACACATGGCTTCAGAACAAGCAAGAACAGGTAGAGTAAAAGTTGTGGTACAGATTCTTCTGAAAGAACTTTCCATTTTTGTTGATGAATACTTCCTTCTCCAGTTAGCTTACGTAACAAGAATCCTTCCCTCACCCGCTGATCCTTTTATACTGTGAGGAGGTGGTGGGGTTGAGGAGGGCCAACTGTGCATACCTTGAAATAAAGCTGCATTATATTTTTAATCTTTTGCTTCTTTTCAGATAAAAAACTTTTTGTCAAAACGAGTGCTGATAATGTATTTCTTCAGCAAGGTAATCATGATCTTATGTTTGTGACAGGGACTAGAAATTCATGAGTGTATGGGTTCTGCTGTGGTGCTGCGTACCTTTTGCATATAGTAATGGTTCTAAAACCTTTCTTTTAATCTAAAGTTTTTTGTACTTACTGTGAGTTTCACAGCAGGATTATCCCATAGCTGCATAAAAAAGAATAATATTACTTGTTTAAACTCATCTGGTTGTAAACTACATTTTGCTTAAAGCATCATGTACTAGTAAACACATCCAGGAACTTAAATGCAATTGTCTTGGTATACTAACTGTAAGATGACGTGGCTTCTAGTTAATTTGAAAAGTCAGTTAACTGCCTTTTGTTAGGTCAATGTACTAAATGAATTATTCGTAGTTTTCCTTTGTGGGAGAAGTAGCTAGAGTGGTGGGAATTTCTCCTTATGAAGTACTGGTACTAATATTACTACTATTTTTCAGGTGAACTTGAACACTTAAACTTACGTAGTGTTTACACAGAAAAATGATTGGGTATTTCTCTTAGCATAATTGAACAATAACTCAGTTATGTTTTACAGAACCATCCCCCTCTAATTTAGGTTTTTGTTTTTCAGGGATTTAAATGTTTCTTGCAAGTAGAAATCATATTTCTATTTGCAGATTGTTTGTGTTTGTGGTAATGGTTTATGCTTACATATACAGCAGCGTTTTCTGATCATTACAGACTAGTGCAGAGACTGAGGCAAGCAAGATTATGAAATAGGCATGGGAGAATTGTACTGCCTATTTAGCCCTTGAAAACTATTAGCTAATTTTTTTTTAAAGTCCCAATCATAGCTATGGCTTTGTGGGCAGCTCCTGTCCAAGAAGAATTTTAGTTTCTTAAGATCAGATTTTTCTGGGTGTTCCTTGAGATCTGTCAGCCTTGCTCTTTTCTAAGAGGAGGGACATGACCCCATTAAATGTGTAATACCTTAATTGAAACCTGCAATTTTGGTGATATAATTTATAAAGTGCAGTCAAAATGCTTTGATTTCTTCTCAGCATCCAGAAGCCTCCATCCAAGCTGTCTTCTCTGATGCCCAAATGCACATGTGGGCTTTGGAAGGTAAGCAGTTTCTATTCCCAGGAAATCCACTCTGTTGGCTCATGGAACTACAAATAAAAGGATCGAATTCCAAGTTTCTGGGGCCCTGTGTTTTATAAATGTAACAGAAGAAAAATATTTGAATCTATTCCGACAAAAATCCGACTGCATTTCAGATACCAACATGAACAAAGGTTTAATTCATTTGTTAAGTTTTGAGATCCCATGCGGGATCTCTTAGTTTATGTTCTGTAGAGGTTTGGTAGAGATTCCTAAAGTTGATTGCTGTTGCTTCTCTTCCACATGAAACCATGTATCACTTTTACTTTTTCAGTAACAGATTTATGATGTCTTTTTACAACAGGTTTTCTGACTAAGTGCTCTGTGTTAATCTCTGTTAATCACAGAGAGTTGAAGGAGGGAGGTGCTCGGGTAGTAACAAAAAATAGTGGAATTTTCAGGCAAAACCATGGTCATTGTTAATGCTTCAGAAGTTGAGAATTCAGTAATTATAGCAAACTTCTTTTTTTTGAAGGTCTGTCTCATTTGGTAGCAGCCTCCTTTACTGAAGACCAATTTGGAGTTGTCCAAACCACACTACCAGCTATCCTGAATACTTTACTGACTCTTCAGGAGGTAAAAACTTTTCCTTACTGCAGAAGAAGTTTAGGAGAAGAGAAGGAGTTTTACTAATTTTATATTTTGACCTTGCTGACATGTCATAACATTCAAGTTGTTACCACTGTAAATGGCTTCTCTTCTGCAGTTAATCTAAGCAAAACAGCTACTTCCCACTCTGTGCGTTACGAAGCAGCTGAAAAAAACCTTGTTAGTTTTTTAAAATGTAGAAGTAGAAAGTGTGTTTTTAATGGAATTTTTAATGAAGAAAAAAGGTAGTGTGTGCTCAGTTAAAGACCTTATTTCAGAGATGCAGCGATTATAGTACTATATTATATGCATAGTTAGGACTTCGTCTTTGGGTGTACACAATTCCTTGTGCAGCTTCGAGCACTTGAAAATATTGCAGATCACAGGAGATGTATGGTGTTTCTCTACTAATACTAAGACATTACTCTCAAACTACTGATGTTTGTGTAATGTGTATTTAAAAAGAAACAAATCCAGATTTGTTTCCAAGGCTATGTGTGCCCTGTTGACATAATAATTTTACACTGCCTTAATGGAGATTGTTGGAAAGAATTTTGAGGTTATTGAAGTTTTTCAGTGTAAGTCGTCTATTCCAAGAACAAGTGCCACAGGGGAAAGAAAAAGCCAATACCCTTGTTTCTGAAAGAAACAAGTCATAATACGGGGCAGAATTGTATTTCTGCTGCAGCGTGTGCTGTGCTTGCATTTAAGACTCATTAACAGAGAATCTTATTTCACAGAACTTGGTTCTGTGTTCACGTTGATGGTCAGGAAATGCAATGTCAGGCTCAGTCTCCAATACATTTTTTGTGTGTCTTGGTGGAATTTCTGAACTTGGACTTTCTTTTTGTTTTATTTGACATAAACATGTTGCTAGTTACATTATTAAATAATTGAACAGATTAAACAAGTTCACTTATGGTTTTCTCAATCAGGTTGTAGACAGACATTTCAAACTGCCTCATGTTTCTAGCAAGCCCCCCAGGATTTCAGGAAGTCTGGTGGACACGTCCTACAAAACGCTACGATTTGCACTTAGGGCATCTCTGAAAACAGCACTATACCGGATAACTACTGTCTTTGGAGAGCACTTAAAGTAAGAACTTTTTCATGATTACTTGCTTGCTAAATTTAGTTTTAATTAATGTTATTGTAGGACCAGTGAAAAGAGAAGTTTGTGCAAAAATCCCTTCGGGTCATTATTCTAGCATGGTATTTTAGTACTTTTTGTTTGCGGAACCTTGAAAAAGTCTTGTGTAGATATTTGGGCCCCATTAGAAACTTATTCATAGATTTCTGGCCTATGAATTTTCTTTATGACTTTTCATGAACTCTTCAGAAGCAGTCCATGAATACCACTTGTTTAATAAATCTTAGCTATTGAAAAGAAAGTAAATCAACTAGAGACAATTGTCTGGTCTGTAGGGAGAGAATCCTGAGAATCCTATGAAGAGTCCTAATCACCAAATTCCATTGCTGCTTGGTTTTTTGATGGCTCTTTCTCAGCTACTGTCACAGCAGGCAGACTTTCATACTTGGCCTCTGAATATGTGGGACTGAAACTTCCTGCAGTATCTGCGCATCACTCTCTGTGGGGATGAAATGTTCCTCAGTTTGGAAGTGCTAGATATACAGGAGAGATCATTTTAAGAGATTCTTTCTTACATAAATTGTTCTTGCAAGTTAAACAATTGCTTGTGTGTGTTTAAGGAAATAGGATAGGTTTCTAGGGGCTAGTGTCTTAGTAGTGGAAGGTGTTGGAGGTAGAAACTGACGATTTAAGGGTTGATGTGCTTTTTTATCTTGGAATGTAGGTTTTTCATACAGCTGGGTTTTGTAAAATTTAGCTTCAGCATAGTTGTTTATTTCAGTGTATATCCAATTGACATGAGGCTTTATTTTTGTGGTGTATTGCATTTACTGTAAAATCTTACGTTCTGTGTTTGTTGTTTTTAGTGCAGTGCAAGTGTCTACAGAACATAAGAAAAGACTTCAGCAATTCTTGGAATACAAAGAATAAATGACATTTTGATGCAGCTACGTTTTTTTTTTCAACACTCTTGGTGAGAAGAAAGTGGGACTAATGAGCCTTTTTATCTTGGCTCTTTGGAAAAGCATATGGGAGTACAAGTCGCAGAACGAAACTCTTAAAACTTTAGAAGAGCTCTTCCTGGTTTGGATAATTTTTTGTATAATAAAACTTTTTTAAAAATTCCTCTTGCCTTCTTTTAATATCACTTACAAATGAGAAAGTGTCTGTCCTTATTTTATGTAGGACTATGACATTTGAGATGATCAGAGTTACCTTGCCACTCAGATCCTTCCCTGTTTTTCATCATGTATTCTTTTCCTACCCTTTCCTCTTAAAGGGCTGAGTAGAGATTTACATAGATACTTAGTACTCCTAAGTGTTTCATAAATTTTGTTGATAACACTTTTAGTGCAGATGAAGTGTGTACTTTAAGAGTAGGAAACAGATGTGCCCAGGAATAAAACATCTTACTCTTCAGTGAGATGGACATATTCCTTCAGAGTAAAATGGGTGTGCAGAAAGGCATTGCTAAGGTACAAATACTGCTTGAAAAGCTAGCAGCTTGGGTTTTATCTTTAAGGTGACCCAGGAAGCTGAGTTCTTATCTACACTGAAACATACAAGAAACATTACTGTATTGAGTAAAACTCCCAAGTAATGATATTGTGAATTAAAGTTTAGATCAACAGGTTTCTGTTAAGGTGGATAGGAAGGATGTTTGCAGCATATCCAACTTTTTCAAAATGGCATACATTATATTTTTCACCAGAAGCTACTAATAAGTTTTTAAAGAATTTTAAACTCTGTCTGGAAGTAAACCTGACCAATTTGCTTGAAAATTAACTACTCAATTTTTAAACTGACTCCAGTTACTGTGATATATACTCTAGAAAACATGTTATGAAGAGCTTAGATGTTGCTGCAGTACCTTACTGGAATTTCTGGAGATAAAAATAAGCAAAATGGTCTTGCAAATAAATTTAGTGTGATAAGGGGAAACAAAATTAGGATAATTTTCCTTCATTTCCTGTTCAGTGCTGTTAGTCCCATGTTGTGGGGTTTTGTGGTTTGTTTGTTTGGGTTTTTTTTGTTGTTGTTTGGGCTTTTTTCTTTTGACAGAGGACTTAAGATCTGAATATGGCCACAGTGTCAGTTGCATTGGTGTGATAAAATGATCAACTGATGGAGAGTGGTTGTGTAGTAATAATTCTTTAGGGGGCCCGTAAGGTTTAAGTAAAAGAGAGAACCCCAAATCTACAGTGAGACCTGCGTGTTGCTTTCCTTTTAAACAGAGACACGTGGTTTTCTTGTAATGCAGACACTGCATGTATTAGATTTGATAGTGAAAATTAGAACTATATTGTTCCTTTTGCATTGAGATGGCTTCAGAAACCACTGTAAGGTGATGGGCAGCCTTTCAGTATATTTAAAGGTGAAGCATGAAGTCTTAAAGCTTCCCCAAACTTAACTTCTACCACAGGTTTGACTGTTATGTCAAAGCCTCTTGCCTTATTTTTCTGGTATTGCAGTGCACACCTGGAGTTAAAATGGTGCTTTAGCTAGTACCTCAAGTGTAACTCTTGACCCAAATACTTGAAGACAAAAGTTTCAAGTAAAGTTTTCATGCATTTAAACAGGTGCAGAATATTTTGGGTTTTTTTTTATTGCTCTGGTATTTTCTGCAACACTCCCACAACTATAAGCTGTAAGTTGTAATTAGCAGTGTTATGGTTGTCAGCAGCAGGTTTAAAATGTAGGCTTCTTTTTGATGCTGAGGTGCTGGCAGTCTGTTGTTTTGTTGCAGTGGAGATTTGCACGTGACATCCGCTAATGTGCGTGTGATTCAGGGCCTTCTCAGTGTATGACAGAAATGCTTTCAAAAGCTGATTGCTTTGTGGTTTCTTTAAAAGCTTGAATTCTTAAGGAGCTGTAGACTTGGTTTCTTTTTGAGCCTTTACTTAAAAGTGCATCTTTAACAGTATCTCATGCTTGTGAATGGAAGTGTACAGGAATATAAGGTGGACATTGGGTGTTCTCTGAAGATGCAGTAACTGGCTTACACAACTCGGACAGGGATAACATCTTTTTCTAGTTTTGGTTTTGGGAATAATTATATTCCTCTGGCAAATGATGCTGGTGTTTCAAGTCCTTTTATATACTTCTGTCTTAACATAAAAATAACAGTCTGTGAAGCCTCTGTGAGGTATGGGAAGAGTCTCTCGAGTTCATTTCTGTGTTCTGGGTAATCAGGAAAAAAATAAAGCCTTTTTACAGTTGGCGTCTATGTAACTGCAGCTAAATTGGATCCCTCAAGCCTGATGATATTTCTCATCTGTTTAATCATCTCAAAGCTGAGCTGCATCTTCTTGCTGCATACCAAATGCACAAGTGCAGCTGATAGCGTTTGGATGGATTGCTGTTCTGGTAACCCTGTGAACTACCTGCCTCTCTCTACAGGTTAGCTGTAGTCAAGAGTATCTGCAATAATTTCCACTGCAGCTGCAGAGAGGTACGCAGTTGATTGTTCAGATCTCTTTTCCTGTTACAATGGAGTAATGAAATGGAGGCTTTAGCTCTTAAGCAGTCTCTTATAAATCTGAAAAAAAAAATCCCCAAAAACCCATCCTGCTTCATTTTCTGAGATATAACTTTGAAATTTCAGACCGTGGGTGGACAAACATGCTGGCCTCAGTCCTTGAAATGATTGCACACTGCTGTATCTGAGGGAGCCGGGCAGGACTCGCTTCCTCAACGGGAGCACTTTGGCACTTTGGTGAATTGTCTCGATGCCAATTGCAGCTCAGGGCCTGAATGCACCCTTGAAATGAAGTGGTTTTGCTTCTGTTGCTGCTTACTTTGAACAGAGGCTGTATTGTGTGTACTGCGCTCGGTGTCAGGGCCCGAAGCAGCCATCTTCCCACCTCCTGAGGTACACGTGTGGCTCCGAGGGCAACGCAAGCACCCCTGCAGAGGGATCCAGCTGCAGCTATGGAAGTAGCAGTGTCTTGCTGATGAAGTTCCTGGAACCTGTTCAGTCACAGGCAAGTCGTGCAGTCTGGGGGCTGTGTGCTCACAGACCTCCTCCAGCTACTGGAGTGGGCCATGTGTGGGATCTGAGGCTCTGCCTGGCGCGGGGGCCCTGCAAGTTTTGGGGAGTTGGGTGTGTGTGTGATTCCATAGGAGGTGGCCCTAGGAGCACCCTCAGCTGTGGAGGTGCTGCTTGCCACGTGCAGTGCTGTCCCCTTTCCCCGGGGATCAGTGGTGGCAGCTTGCAGCGCTTTGCGTGTTCAGGTAGGCATTTGGTAGCTGGAGGCTTCACAGCTGATGGCTGCCATGCTCCCACCACTCCCATCACCACCTTTCTACAAAGATGCAATAAAAAGATGAAGGTCTGGGTGGAATCATCACAGACCCTGCAAGTTGAGGACCCTGCCCACTACCCATGCATCCTCTTCCCCCTGTGGTCTTTGTTTTCCGTCACCAGTACTGTGTTAACGTATTTGCTGTGTGGATCAAATGCATTTGGGTGCTATGGACATATCTGGACTGCAATTTTTCTAAGTTCTTGTGTTGGGATATCTCACATCAGAATATTGCTTCCCCTTGCTGCAGACTCATGGTAGAGATTTGCATCTGGCATATCAGCTTTGGACAAACCTGTAGTATAAACAAACTGCACAGCTCCCTTGTGTCTGAGATAACAAGCTGTGAGAGAGCAAAACCCACGCCCTACTCTGATTTCAGAAGACACATGATATATTAGAGAAGACCTCACCTTTCTGCCCTTACAAAAATCTTGGTACTACAGTAGAGCTCATCAGGAGATAAATGAACATGGTGTCTCTGGAGCCTCAAAACACAAATTCAAGGGGGAGTAGTACCCTGGGTGGCCTGCTGGATACGCTAGCTGATTCTTCTAATAGGTGGTGATGGCATAGGAGTTATCTTTTTTTTTCTTTTCCTTTTTTTATTATCCCTCTAAAGAGACAGTTCCTGAAGTAGGAAGAATTTCACAGAAAACTGTGGCCTAAGGTGCATGTGTATGTGCTCATGCAATCATCAAAGGAACCAAGTGCTGAGTGAATAGTGAGCTCCTCTCTGTCCCCAAAACGCACAAAAGAAATACAGGCTTTGCCTTTCACATCTTGAATAACTCAACTTTAAATCTGACTAAAACAGTGGTGCTGGGGCAGGCTGTTGTGTTTAACTGCATCTTGTAGGTAGGGCGAGAGCCCTGGAGTGAATTGTAAAGGAAATATATAGTCTGCGAGTGAGATGGTTAGAGGTGATGTGTAAGGATCACTTCCCGCTCTCACTTAGCAAGCTCCAGTTGTGGGCTTACTAATGTGAGGGGTTTCAGAGCAGAGTCAGGCTGGGCGACTACCTTCAGGGCAAGCTTTCAGGACCAGATAGATGGGGCAGCAGCTTTGTCAACTGTGGGGTTCCCTGTCTGTTTACCGGCAGAGGTCACTGCTGAAAGCGGGTTTGGGGAAGTGCCAGGCTGTGGACCTTTGGGGTACGAAGTTTTGGGTTGATCCCAGGGGAGCAGCTCAAAGTTAGGTACTGAGGGGGCTGTTGCCTTTGCAGACAGGTCTGGGGAAGGTTTTATCAGCACCCAGATGGAGTGTTGTAGGTAGAGAAAGCCCTGTCTCACCATTAGTGCAAGCTGAACGCTGCCAGGGAGAAATGGTTTGTCCTTGCCGTCATCACAGAGATCCTGAGCAGCACTGCAGCCCTTCATGGACGGTCGCTCTTTGTAAGTCTCCTAGTTTCCACATGCTCCATTTGGGACACCAAGGGTTGAGTTTAACTGATGGAACTGGAAACGTGCTTTACCATATACAATGACGGGAAATGCTAAATAACCTGGAGCAAGGGATGGGAGAAGCAGTCAGTCTTTGCCACAAGTTTAGCACTCAAACTGAAACTTCTGGCTTCTGGGCCTCTGTTGTAAAATGGGGCTTAGTCTAGCCCCACCCTCCCTCACCTCCAATTATGATAACTAAATATTTGTTTCCAAATCAGGAGATTGCTGCAGCGATGGACACCAAAGAAATGCCCTGCAGTAAATTAATAATTCTATATTCTGCACAGGGTTTGGCTGATGTGCAGTAAATATGTTCAATGTGTGGTCCAGACGCTATGCCAATAAAGATAAAACAGAAGAGCGACAAGCTGCTCATTCAGCAATCGGTATCTTCAGCACACTGAATAGATGGATCCCCAGGCAGAATACTTGTGGGGCCATGTTATAACACCAGTACTAGAACTCATTTGTAGGAGGTGTCGATTGAGGTTGTACCAGTGATTCCAGTCCTGGCATGTCCCTGTGCTGAGGGTTGGATTTTACAAGCTGAACATTCTTAAGTTGTACTCCCCTGGTTTTTGTTTGTTTGTTTGTTTATGAGTGAAGTTTATTTTACTACCTATGTTGTGTATGTGTTGTGTGAGAGATTAATCTATTCATGGACTGATGCAGAGAAATAATACAGGTGAGTGTTTGGGGAAGCTAACTGCAGGTGTAAACAACCAGGTCCTGAATGGAGGCTGGTCAAACCCTTCTTTAGAGGTTTTTTTACCTTGAAGATCCGCTAATTAACTGGGGAGGCAGGAGGGAGGGAGAGATCTGTAGTGTTACAGTTTTGGAGATGCTGGTCATTTTTTACGGTCTCTGCAAGACAAAGGTGAATTCAAGATGACTGTAGGATTTTCCCAAAATATGCTAACATTGAAAAGAGACTTGTTTTTAAAATATTAGTCAGGGTGATCTGAGGAATTTTTTTTTTCTAACTACAAGAGCTATAAACAAATCTGTAAGTCATGAGGCAATAGTTGAGTACATCACTAGATAATGTGTGGTCAGTTTGACCCTGCTGTCTTAATTTAAGAAGTCATTTTAAAACCGCTATAAAGAAGGGCTTTGTGCTGCCTTAAAGGGATACGGGCAATCTCTAAGAAATGGGCATACTTCAGAGACAATCCCTTGGGCTCAGTTTTTGTTTGGTTGTTTCTTTTTTACTATCTGTGGTGCAGTAAATTAAAACAAAAACAAGTCTGGACTTGGCATGCCTTTGTAAATAAACTGCTGTGTGTGAATCGACAGCTCGTTTGCAACCAGGTTATTTATAACAAAGTTTGTTATTTCTCCCACCAGAGAGCTTGTTTTGCCCTATATTAACGGAATGCTTATAGTAACACCTCCCACCTCTGTCTATACTGCAGCAGTTACACAAAGGCCTCACAATTTCAGTTGTGTCCTTTTGAAACTTAATTTTGTTGCCTGCTGGAGTAGAGGCAGGGATTTCAGTACACAAACTAGACATTAATACTTCAGCTCTGCTTGTTTGCTCTGAGCAGCTCATCTTACCTGTATGCATTCTGCTTCATTCCTCTCCTCCCACAGGAGCTTGGGGAATTGGAGCTTTCAGCTTCTATGAGTTTCTTGAAGATCCGGTTTGTGACCAGCCATAATGCTGAGCCCAGTTACAGCCGGCCATTCCTGACAAAGGTAAAGAACACACGTGGAAGACTGGATTTGGTGAATCAGGATCTCCTTCACGTAATGTCCTTTTCCCCCTCCTGTTTCCCCTCACCTTTTACAGATGATCTCTCATTATCCTTTTGTGTATTCATCTCCCAGGCAGCACCATCTCCTCCAGGACAGCTGTGCCCTGTGCAGCTGTGACCGCAGGGGCTCATGTCTAGAGAAAAGAGGCTGTGTGTCTGCAAAAGCACCTGTAGACTCTCAGAAAACCACTGTCATGGCAATGACCTGATATGGCTGATATCAGCAGGGAGAAACTGAAGTATCAAACTTGTTTAAACTTTGTTTTTCTCCTTAGTGCTCTCTGTAAACTTGGAGCTGGGCCTGGTGTGATATAGCCTAGTGCGTGCTCAGGGTGCGGTTATGCTAATGGTGCTGTGGTGGTGCAGGACTGCCTAGTTTCTGTGGCAGTCTAGTTTCACGGTCCAGGAGCTGGTTTTGGTGTCACAGCCTTGTCCTATCAATCACCACCAATGCCCAGAACCATGAAGGCAGGGAATTTGTTGGTGTTTCAGCACCGTCTGGCTACAGGGACACCAGTCGGCACCGCTAGCACCATTGCACCAGCAATTGTCTATGTCCTGGCTTTTTCTTAGTTGCTGTGAGGTACGATTTCACCCCAGCCTGAGCTAGCCTTTAGACTACTGTTAGCCTTTAGACTACTATCTGTTTTCTCTTTGTTTGGTCACCACCTAGGAGTGAATGGGTAGATGGGCAAGTCTGTGTCCTACTCAACCTAGGGAGAGGATATTCAGGGAAGCAACTGCATTCCTCTGTATGTTTTTTTTTATCCCAAATCGCAACCTCACCTTTCACATCTGACTTGAAATGAAGCAGCTCCCAGGGACTAACTTCAGGGATTGAGGATGTCCTACCTCCGTCAACTGGAAGGTCTCCTTTGGTGATGGCAACTTCATTAACAGAGGGAAGAGGCAACTGGGCTAGCTCTGGATCATGCCATGACCACAGCCCTCAGCAACAAGGAATGTCGAACAAGAAGGCTAATAAGGAGAAATCTCCCCTTCCTCTGTTTTATTAAAGGGAGAGTATTGCTCTCACAGGGAGAGAGGCCAATGACTGGTTTACACAAGGAGGGGAGACACCCATCTAGCTCATGGATGCAGTGACAGCGTTGGGTGAATCGGTATTTGCTGTACAGCTTGTGCATACAGCGAAGTCATGGTGACCCAGGGCATAAAACAGTCTTAGCAGCCACGACTGTAGAACTGAAACATACGAAGCGTCTTCTGATTCAGCAGGGAAGCTCCTCCCAGCACTTGTTCCTCCTGCATCTGTGGACTTGACAGAGAGCCCAAGTCCTTGCTTTGGAAGAACTCTGTGTGCCAAATCTCCATCAAGGACAGTGAGGTCTGGAGGAGGATGTCCACCTGCTTCCCTCGCTCAGGCCCAGGGCTGGGCATTCCCAGCTGGATAGTCCCTGCAAAGACAGGGCAGCTGCCAAATGTCTCACTTGAAACTGAGGAAATAGTGGTGTGAGAGAAGGTTTGAGTCCATGGGGATTAATTTCCTAATGGGCTTGAAGGAACGTGGGTAGCTAAAGCTTGATCTCTGCATTCTCCAGGAGATGATCTGCTACTGAGGAGTTTACCTCACTGTGAAGGGCCTTAGTGCTACGCGCTGTTGAAGCTTGCAGCTGCAATGTGCTTCAGTCTGAAGTCTTCCTGACCGCCTGTATGAAAAAGGCTTTCCCCCCCCTCTCCCCGCTCAGTGGGTGCCCAGGGGACGGAGGAGGCTCGGAGCCCTGCCGCCTGCCCAGCCCTGCGCTATTGCTGAGCGAGTGGCGGCACCTGGGTCTTCTGCAGAATATCCTGGGTGATGGTGAGAAAAAAGAATTCAACAGTGGTTCAAAGCAGGACACTTGCGGCCCGAGGTAGGGAATTCAGATTTACGTGGGTTAACGAGGTGAGAACAGCTGAAGTGCTGAAGTCTGTCCTTTTCTCTGCTTGCTGTGGAAAGGTCTCTAACCATAAAAGAAAATAGAAAGTTATACAATGTACCCCAAACTACCTGTTTTCTAGGGAAACCTCTCTAGTTTAGATCTTTAGAAACTGTGCATCAATATAGGTGTAATAATTTGCACAAACTGCCACCATGGTCAGGATCCACCTAACCACCAGTTTTTTCCTGGGCTGGAAGCAGCGGGATTACCCTGGTTACATTTTTTTCTTGTGCTGGAAGCAGCGGGATTACCCTGGTTACACCATGTTCTGGAATAATATTTCCCTCAGCAAATTTTACTGCCTCTTCACGTCACTGGGGTTTAGACCGTTACCACAGTGTATTTGTGTCTTAAATAATTACTGTTCCTGGTAGCACTGCCAGGTGCCTTTAGGATTTCCAAATTGAAGAGAAAGAGCAGCTGCGTCCTGAGGGTCCCACAGAGTGATGGGACTGGGAATGGATGCAGGTTAGTAGATGCAGGTGGTGCGTAGCTGTAGAGAACAGCCATGCAGAGGGACAACGTATGCTGAGAATTTTTACTTTGTTTTTATAAATCCCCAGGATATCACCATTATAATTCAGTGTTTGTGCCAGCTAGTTGATATTTAGTTCTGTTTCCTATAGAGGTAAGGTGGGGACTTCTCCCTTTTTGTAGCATCTTGCTCCCACTAGCATATTCTGAGGACATTTACCTGTTTTCAACCAAACTTGACAGAGAGCTATTGACTTCTGTCAATTTAAGATGTGGCCTTATAGGAGGGAAAGACCCTATTTACTGCCCTTGTTGAAGGGAAAGGCTGGCAAGCTCCTTGTTTGGTAGACCTCAGGGCATCCATGCTGGGCAGGAAGGAGGAGAGGCACTGCAAATGAGACTCCCCAAGTACTGCTGCTCCCAGAACTGCTTGTTCCATCTCAAGATCTTGTGTCTTTTATGGAGGATCACCTCCCTCCCACCAAATCTGCAACTTCACAGCATTTGCCAAGAAAATGTTATGCACTCCTCTCTTGACCATTCCTTTACTCTGCAGGGTGGCATATGTTATTAAGGAGGTGGATAAAACTGTGAGCGAGGCATTCTCTGCAGCATCTGTGCTGCAAGAAGATGAAGATCTCTGTTGTCTAGCTGTGGGACGCTCCTTAGTAGGGGTGGTAGCAAGATGCCAGTTCAGTAGCTGCCCCTCCTCCTCGTGCTAAATCTCCCAAGCTTTAGCTTTGATGGGAACAGGTGTGATTTCCCAACAGCTGTCTGCCTGATTTACACCCGTGTAAATCAGGGGTGACTCTGAGTCACTCCTACCTTTGAACTGTCCTGGTGTGTTACAGACCTGCTGCGCTGCACCTGTACCCACAGCAGCACGCAGGGCAGCAGGGTGCAGACATCCCTGAGCCAGCAAAGAGCGAGCTGGTAAATATTGCTGGTGCAAAGCTGCGCATCATAGCTCAGCCTGCGTTTGCTTGGAACCAGGCCCAAGCTAATAAACCAGGCTAGATTGCTTCCAGACCCGAGCTGGCCCAGGAGGAGCCAGCACAAATGTCACTGCTCTGAGCTAGATTAATTGTCTCTACTGGAGTGGGCCAGCTCCAGGCACCTGTAGCACAGGAAGGAACAATTCATGGCCACCATATAAAGAGGAGCACTGAATGCACCTGAAACTGCACAGTTGATGAGATATCTTGGCCAGGTTGTACCCGCTTCTGACCCATCTCCTCCTTCCCAAGCCCGGGCTGTTGGCAAGGTTTCTGCTGTCTCCTGCTGCTCCTCCGTGACACACTGCAGTTGCTGTGGCTTTTGCACAGAAGTTGTTTATAGGGTGCTGCCGGCTGTTCAGTGGCTGGGTGGTTTGCGGGTGTCCGGTGGTTCCTGCCCCTTTGTGCCTGGCGCAGAGGCAGCCGGACACGGGAGCAGGTTGCCTGGGGACAGACGTGGGGACCCTCGAGCCCTGCAGGCAAAGAGGCTGAGACCATGCCCCGGGCAGCGGGTGTGAGGGAAAAACACGGACCGTGGGCAAGCAGGGGGACCCCGGGACGGGTGCCGGG
>NW_010114233.1:0-9945 GCF_000699245.1 Pterocles gutturalis
GGTTTGGCCCCCAGCCGATGGCTAACCCATCGGAGAAAGCTGATAGAGTTCCCTTCATCCTGAGCTCCTCGCACGTCTAGAGGGTATGCAGAGATCCATGTGGGCATAGTCTGCTTCCCGGAATGAGATACATGTGTTAGAATTGCACTGCACTGTGGCTACGTGCCCGTACAAAACAACTGAAGCTTTCCAGAAGCACCGGACAGAATTACTGTCCATGTGTAAGCCAGCTCCATAGCTGTCAGACAGACAGACAGTCCGTGTTCCACCAAGTCTGCGCAGGCACAGACCCACACATTTCTATCTGCAGATTTCATTTTAAAGTACTCCTGCCCTAGAATAAGATACTGGTGCCTCTTTGGAAGAATTACTCACACATCTGTACTGGACACTTGCTTGCTCATTTTATACCACTAGCTTGTGCTTTGTTAGGATGACAAAGTGTCAGGGGAAGAGAGATTTCCTTTTCCAAACTGCTGCTGCTTCTTTTCCAGCCACTGCTACAGGACCGGAGTTTGTGGTGAGCAGGAAATTGCAGGGTATGGACTGAAGAGACTTTTAAAAACTTATTTTCTTAGCACACATAGAAAAACAGTGCTGGCTTCCAATGTGCTTTTAACATTAACTCTTACTGGGATATGTGTGTCTGAGTGTGTGAACATACAGTATTTTATTTTGGTTTTTTTTCAACATACAAGATTATTTTTAATAACTTTGTGTAGACACTAAAAACAAGCAAAATGTGAGACATCGTGCTAATAGGAACATACAAACACCATCATCAGTAGAACCCAAGTAAAAACATTAATACATAATATCTGATTATTCTCCAAGTGAAAATCAATTCTCTTGTAGCTGCTTAATTGCTTTCCCCCTCTCCCTCCTCTCCTGCCAGCTAAAATTGATTTTAGTACTGCTTTTGCAAGGGGTCTCCCGTTTGTCAGGCACCCATGGCCAATTGAAAAGACCATCAGTAGAACAGTCAGACTGTTCATAAAATGGTTTGTTGGTGGGCTACAAATATCACATTTGGGGTTAGAGTTGTGTCCCAAAATAAACTGAAACTGAAAATTCATTATGGAGGACTTCAATGTTTTTCCAAGGATACAGCTCTGAAAGCTTCAGAAGAGGACAAAAAATACTCCAGCACATTTTTGCAAAATGATAGTGTCTCACCCTCTCCCCAGGAAATTAATCAGAGTGTAATCAAAATATATTTCCAGCTGATGAAGTTCACTTCCTCCCTTGTCGATTTTTCTCACATAAATTGAACCTCAAATTCAAAGTCAAAGTAACTGGACAGCTGTTCTCACAAGCTGAATGAAGGGGCAGGGTCTGCTCTCATCTCTGTTGTGCTTTCCGTAGCCCTGCTTGATGGGACTTCCTTATACAGAGACCACACATATGGAAGTTAAAAAAACCCGTAACACAACCCCCTGTGTTGCTAATATTTACTGCAAATCAAGCAGAAACTTCGTAAGTGACAGTGGGATACATACAGTCCACACTTACCAGAATGGTGATTTCTATTGTGGTATTCCCACCCTGCAAACTGGGATCAATGGAGTTGACCAAACTAAAGTGAGAGAATTCATAGGTTGAGATGCAGTTTCATAGATAAAGCAAAAGCTGTATGCACAAGCAAAGGAAAGTAAGGAATTCATTCACTATTTCCCATTGGCAGGCAGGTGTTTAGCCATCTCCAGGAAAGAGGGCTTCATCATGCATCACAGTTACTTAGGAAGACAAATGCCGTAACTCGGAATGCCTTCCACCCCTCCTCCTCCTTCTCCCCAGTTTTATTGCTGATGATGACGTCATATGGTGTGGAATATCCCTTTGGTCAGCTGGGGTCAGCTGTCCCAGCTGTGTCCCCTCCCAACTTCTTCTGCAGCCCCAGCCTACCCGCAGGCAGGGTAAGAAACAGAGAAGCCTGAGAAACAGAAAAGGCCTTGGTGCTATGTAACTCTTCAGCGGTAGCTAAAACATCCCGATGTTATCAAAACTGTTTTGGTCCCAGATTCAAAAAGCAGCACCATACCAGGTACTATGAAGAAAATTAACACTATCTCAGCCAAAACCAGCACAGTAGGAAATGAAGAACAATTACAGCTTCAAGGAAAGTATAGGGCAGGCAGAATGTTGTTACCCAGCTTGGAATAGGGCCAGAACACCAGGGTTTAATGTTCTTACTCTTGTGAAAGGAACCTGCACAGCAGCAGGCAGGCGGCTCTCTAGTTTTGCTCCATCTGAACAACAGCACCTCCCATGGAGCTGTTCCCAGTGCTGAAGGAGCCATAGGCTGGTATTGCTTCTAGGGAACAGGTCCCCATTGCCTTCCGTTTTTTATTGCCTTGGGTATGAAGACTGAGGAAAGAGACAAATCAATTCAGAGACAAAACCAAAACCAGCTAGGTAATTTAAAGGGACACACTCTCAAACTGCAAAGCACAGCACCATTGAAACCAGTGGCTGCTGGGAATCCAGAAGCTTCAGGTGACTTCAAAAGTTATTTGAACATCCTACCGGAGGAAAAACCATACCAGAGAAAGAGTAATAAAAAGAAGCATCAAAATGATGAAAATATTGCACTATTGAGCTAGAACTAATTAATTTGCCTAACTACCCTGAACAGGCATTACAAACGCACCACTGAATACGGTCACAATGCCAGGAGAAAATGCAAAATGTGGGTAGGCTCTTAAAATGGCACTAAGTCCATTAAATGGCTCTGCATACTAAAATCACAGTAACGATTTTAATATTTGTAGTTTTCGAATGGATGTTAATGCCTGACACATGGATGAGGGTATCCCAACTCCAGAAGTAGTGTACCCAATTACCAGAAGAAGATGGCAGAACTTCTACTGTGGAAGATTTTTGTCCTGATGATTCAAATTTAAAGCCTGAATTAAATCACTGGCAGTTTTAAATCTCTTTCAGAGCAGATATATTTGTATGCTTGTTTTATAACTGAATATTTTTATAATTCATATGAATGTCTAGTATTGCTTTGAATTCTACTCAGTTCTTCACTTCAACAAGTTCACACAGCACAGCGTATGTGTTCTTTGGTGAAAAAAAAGATCGCTCCTTCACAGATTTGAGGACTCCCTTTTCAAAGTTCCTTTTAAAACTTTCTGATATGAGTGATGATAAGTTGGTAGCTTGCTAGGACATAAGTGGGGGATAACATTACCTTGCAGCAGTTTTTCTTTGTAGAGAAGTTTTGTTTTGCTGAATAACACAGAACTCAACAGAAACTCCATTTCTTGTTCTGCTTTCAGCTATCTTGTACTTTCTAGAATGTCCCCTCTGAGTTGGTAACAAAAATGTTCCTTCTCACTGCTCTTCTTCAAACAGCTCTGCCAAGTAGTGCCGTAGTCCCTTGAATTTATTCCCTAGAAAATCCTCTTGGCTCAGAAAATCAGGTCCTGTGCATAGACATGTACTTGGTGATGCTCCCTGCCTTTCAGCAAACTAGTTTCAAACAGAACTTCTTATTTTTAGCCTCAAAGATCATAAGCTTTTGCATCACCTACCTTACTGTATCTTAAAAAAAAAAAAAAAAAAAAAAAAAAAGATGATTCATTGAGAGAAGAGCTTGGTTTCTTTTCTGTAGTTATGCATATCTCCTTGAGGTACTGGACAAATACTACCTTTGTCTTCAAGGTACACAATAAACTGAGGGCTTGGATATACAGAAGTGTTAAAAGAATGAGAAGAGTTTATTTTCCTCTCAGGGAACAACATACTTCTTGACAAAGTATAATGTTGCTACTTGCACCCTCTTAACCTGTTCAAGAGCGTGTGAAGGATGGATCTTGTGCTTATACAGTCGTCCTTCCAGGGTTTAATTCCCCTCTGTATGAGCAAGAAACCAAACCTCATTCACACCAAGCAATATATATACACAAAGCTTAAGATTTTGCTCAGCAAGTCACACTGCCTCAACGCAGCAAGATATCAGTTACACAAACAGGAGAAACAAGCTGATGTGATTCAATTAAGTGGTGTAAAAGAACTCACTCAATTGACTTTGTGCATTTCTAAGCACATTTCCCCCAGACAAGATCCAGTAACCCCCAAGAGTGCAAGGATCAATGAATTGAGTAGAAAGTCCTTTGGATTTCTCAGGTTCTCAAAATCTGAAACAATCAATTACAGAAGTTTTTTGAAAATAAGAGAAAGAAAAGTATTTGGTATAGACTAGAATGGTATGCACAAGCTCAATTCCTGGTACAAGTGCCCTGCAATCAGAAACTATATATTTCACGCAAAGGGTTTTGTGTGCCTCTACAGAGAAGAAAGGTATACGGTCTCACTAAATCCTTTGTGCTGTTCACTGATAACTTAAGAAGCAGTTTAAAGATGAAAAAACCCCTATGAATAGCTGCTCTTTTGTTCCCGTGACATCCAGTGGTGAGTTCACCCTGTGCTCCACCCACACAGGCTGTGAACTAACCTCTCTCCCCAGGATTCGTGTTGTTGCAGCACAGTGGTACCAGGCCATGTGAAATATCACCACGCAGCAAGGCTATGTCAGATGACATGGTTTTGTGTGAGAAGATGTCTTCCTAGACAGCAAGGTGCTGCTCGTTCCAGAAGACTGTTCTTTCCAGCACACTGCTCTGGTAGGAGAAAAAAACCATTGCTAGGCCCAGATTAATTTGACATGCTTTGCAGTATGAAAATAATGTTAATTACATTTTTTAAAATAATCTCTTCAGCTAATATCAATAAACGGTAAAGATCAGTCTTAATGCTGAGATCCCTGTTGGTTTGAAGCACAGTATGTTGAAGAAGGTATTTTTGAAAACTTTTTTTGGATGACAGGCAATATTGGCACTGCCACCATCTTCACAGCTATTGTCCCTGATGAAACTGGCTTTTGCTACTTCCTCAGCCATACAAGGCCTGCTATAGCCTCTATTCTCTGTTGAATACTGTGATCAGAGGCTCAGATCTTTTGTCCCTGCTATACTTAGTATCTGTCATATGCAAAACTTTTCTTTCCCTTCCAGATGTTATCAAAGTCCAATAACTGCTCTTGACAGCCAAGACAGATGTAAGCTATTTTTTAAAACACAATTCAAGCCAACTTTCTTTCTTTGAGATGTAAAAATATAACAAAACATTATGAATGCCTTTTAATGCTATAGAAATACAAAAATAAGTGCTATAATAATCTTTAGATTATTTATTATAATCTGTCAAGGCCAAATCCTAGCTCTAATAGCAATCACCATGGCTGGGCTCCAGTGCAATTATTATCAGGGACCTGCTCCAAAGACCATTGTCAAAGTCAATGAGAAACTTTTTCCCACTGAGTTCGGGGTACTTTGGATCAGGCTCCTGTCTAAGCTTGCAGAAGCTGCCTTTGATCCTCCCAAAGCCAACACTCATGACAGAGGTTGCTGCTGGTGGAGATGCTACACGACAGCAATCTCCACAGCACTGCCTGGGGAAGTCTGGCCAACCAGCTTTAAAAAATAGCTAAGTCCTTTCTTTTGTTACATCTGGTTGCTGTGTCCCTCACTGTCACCTTAACAGTTGAGGTGATCCTGATCAGTCTCAGTATTGTCATTCGTGTTTGAGAATTCTTCAAAGGGACAGTGACTATTAATTGCCCTACACTGGCTTGGCAGGTCAGAAATGCACTGCAGCTTGGACAGCAAGTTACTGAAAAATGGCAGCAAGACCTTGTATTTTCACAGCACCTCCCCTTCGTGCTTGAATAAGATAAGGCATAAAGAACACAAATTAAATTGTAACAGCTAGATACTTCCAAATCAAAACCAAGTTGCCATAGCAATATAAAGTTTTCGTTGCTGTTTGACCCCGAGAAAAGGGAGATATGGGTTGCTTTAGTAGTGACACACATTCCTATCAACAGATAATTAATAGCAAATTATAATCATAATAGCATATTTCATCCCAAAGGCTCCAAGAGCTCTGGATAAAAAGTTGTCCAAGTGCTGTGCTTAATGATGCTCACGCAATCGAGTTCAAATGAGGGTGGCCTTTCTTTAACCTCTGCAGTGTGGCCACTTCCATGAAGGAACATAGCACCGGCTCATCAGAACACACTTCTCGGTGCAATGAGAAAGGCCAAGAGGTAAGGACACTCTGAAAAAGTCAACAGAAACACGGGGGGATACCTAGCAATTCCTACTCAGACAGGAACTGGGTGAAGGAAATGTGAGTTAGTCTTTACATTAGCTAGTACAGACAGACAGCTATGGGACCCCGCATGAAAAATGCGAGCCAGAATGTTGAGATTCAGCTGATACATTTCCAACACTCCACACAAGCACCTTCTGCTCAGTAAGTAATGTCACACTGTGTGGCTCCTGGGTACGGCACACTTCTTATCCAAGTCCTGGCTAGCCAGAACCTTGCTGAGCTTTTGAAATTGGTGACTTGTAACCAAAAGGGTAATAACCACAAGACTTAACAATTTAGCAAGTTATTGGAAACAAAGGGTAATTGCACCATTGCAGGAGATGGTGCTTAAATATGGTACCTTACTTAACACACAATCTTTATTTCTGTGAGTCAGTTCTTACCTGGTATCTAACCATGAAAAGCTGCAACAGCAAAAGAACAAAAACCAAAAAAACAAAAAACAACCAACACCGACCATGGGGATGTGTTTTCCTTCTGGCAATAAATCAGCAGTATAAAAGCTACCTTTTGGGCAGATTACATTCTGGGATTGTTTAAGTAGTTGACAAATAGAATGATCAGAGCAACACTCTGTTTATTGTGTCGCCTGGAACAGCATTAAAAATACAGCACTGTAGCTTGTAACGTTTAGTGGTATGAAAACTGGTGCAAACACAGTGACAGCTAAAGTTCTTAAACCTGACAAAACAAGTGCTGAGTTGCTTTGTACTTATCAATGCAACTGTCTTCTTCCTTCAGGCTTGCACGTAACTGCTTCCAGCGTACCCTCATCTTCAGCTTCCTTAGCTGAACTATCACATTTAGGGTTTCAGCCCTCTAGCCCCCAGTATCCCTTTCTCAGATTGCTCAGCCAGTGCCTCAGTAACATTTCTTACCAAATGACCCTGTGGATTAGCCAGGCTACAATAAATCCCTGGAAGTGACGGTTCAGTCCCACTGGCAAGCTTGTCCCACACGTAAATCAGGTCACTTCTCAGAGCTGACTAGCCAGTGGGATGCTGCAGACTCATGCCCTTCCTTCTCCCAGAGATTCCTGCATCAGCACATGCAGCCAAGCCGCTTGTCCCGCACGTAAATCTTAGGTCACTTCTCAGAGCTGACTAGCCAGTGGGATGCTGCAGACTCATGCCCTTCCTTCTCCCAGAGATTCCTGCATCAGCACATGCAGCCAAGCCCATGCCCACCCAGTATGTCCTTTAGGGGAGTCGGTGCACAGTCACACCCCTAGGGAGACAAGTCTGTGCCTCCAGGAACCATACATTCAACAGATTTCCCTAGATACGTGTTTCTGAGTCATCTGCTTGCCAACACAGCAGACGAAGCCTAGCACATTTATAAATAATCTGTGGGAAACTCGGGGGAAACCGTCATTTCCCTCCCTCACAGGAGCTTCTTTAAACAGAGCTCCCTTTTCTTAGATGTTCGTAAGGAATTCTGCAGCATATAACAGCATTACAAATCTGACACTTGGTTAAGTTCAATGGACAGAGATCTTTAAGTGTAGGTACCAAGAGCAGTACAAGTGTCAAGAGCACCACAAGCTTGTGCAGCCTCTGCTGAAATCCATGTTATATTCTTGTGGCTTTAAGTTTAAAGGCCTGCCTTGTAAATCAGCATAGCTGCAGTCCCACAGATCTCCGAGTTGTGATGGAACAGTGGCAGATATTTTTCAAGGCAGTGAACTGTAGCATGACATTGAATTTTAAGCAGAACTTTCCACGGGACCCTGTCACAGGTCTCCTAGCAGCTAAACCTTAAACAGTTAGAGATTATGACACTACCTCCAAAACAAATCACAGACTTCTTCCTTTCAAGGGATGCAGTCAGGAAAAAGCTGTAGGTAGGAAGGCTAGGGAGAAGGAAGGAAGGAAGGAAGGGGAGGATGGGTTAGCATTTTGGCTTTGTGATACTACGGCACCAATTTCCAAGCATATTGGGTCCGTAGAATAATTTTAACTTTCTAAATCCCACATGAACCATAACCAGATCAAACTGAATTGTGGTGATCTTGAAATCTACTGTCTTAATACAGGTGCACTGCTGAAACACAGATCACACACAGTGACCAGCAGCTCATGAGCAACAATTTGGGAACCACTGTGCTATGGTTTTCTCTGCACAGTGTTGGCTATTAATGTAATTTGCCACAGAATTTATTCCCTTAATGTCAAATTATTCTGCAAAACTGGAGCTTTCAAGTAAAAAAAAAACAAACCACATCTAGGCTAAAGCACCTAATTCAAAAACATGAGAAGTGGTACAAGGTCTTCTAACCGTAGCTGCAGATGGCTAGTTTATGTAGCTACTTTTTAGACGGTCGTTTTGACCTTACCACCGTAAGTTGTCATAGAGGCAAAAGACCCACAACCCCACTGCATTGTAACCAGTGCAGAGGAAATCTAGACAGTCACACAGCCGCAACACAGCAGGTAACCCACAGATGTCTTACCAGCCGCAACAGGTGACCCACAGATATCTTACCAGACAATGGCAACAGAGTGGAGAGGGCTGCAGCCTATCCTGTACTCATGTCACACCCATGCCCAGAGAAAGGCAGCTCTCCTGTTTCAGATCCAGCCTCAAGTCAACTGGATAGTCATCACTACTCCGGGAGCAGGTCTAAACAACTGAATATATCCTATATTTAAAAAAAGTCAAGTCAATCGGAGCCAATACTTAGCCAAAACATGAGGACAATGGGACAATGATGAAGGCAAGGGCTAATCAAGTGCTAAACAGCAGCAAAATCTATAACCCTGAAGTAACAGTAGAGATGCCAGAGCAGTAGTTATTCATTGCCGCTGTATAAATCAAACAGCTGGAATATAATTTGTTATTACCTTTTCAAATCACATGGGCAATGAAAATTCCTGATCATTATGGTAGATTACAGGACAATGCAATTATTAGTCTCAGCATAAATACTCTCTGTAATTAACAGGCAGCAGTGTTAAACTCTGCTAACATATTTTCTACATTAAAACTCACAAGCAAGTCATTGAAGATTTTGGAGCAATCTGGCAACCCCTGTACAATTAGCCAGGTTTCAAAATGGTAATTAGCCAATTTTATGAGATGTATCCTCTCTATCTGGATGTCCTAGTAATAAATATCAGTGTTTGTATTTCTATTGCTGTATGATTATAATGTATTAAACATTAGTTCACACATCATCCGTAAATTCACATAGAGCAACGTAGACATTAAGAAGACAGACCAATTTATAATCCCCTGATGGGGTAAATGATAATGAAAAAAAAAATCCTCCAGACCTGCTGGGGAGGAAAAGGAGGCCAGGTCTTCCTGACTCAAGTGTACGACAGTGCAATGCATGGTGCTGGTTTTGTTACCAATTTTGTGTACAAGACAACTGATGTTAGCAGAGATTCTCAGTGTTACTTTGTCTTCTGAACAGCAGAGGCGGTGTTTAAATGCGGTGAAACACACTGGACGAGACACGGGACTGACTCTTCTACTCTGGTGATGGCGACTTTAATCCTGTCTCAGGAGAAGCCAGCTTACCTTCAAAAACTCTCTAGAAGATGTTCTTATGGTTCAGTCCTCCAGCCAGTTGTCACTGCTGCCATTCACTCATTTCGGAGGGTCACCTGGGAAGTCACAGGCACCAATGTTTTTTCTGCTAACTGTTGAGGGTCATTGGACACCTGTGATGTGTCTGTCCTTGGTGAGACACCACAAGGCAGGAGCGAGCGGCTGCCCTGCGCTCCCTGGGGCAGGGCAGTGTGGCTCCGAGGT
>NW_010114234.1:0-203 GCF_000699245.1 Pterocles gutturalis
ATCGCCCCCCAGCCTGTCCGTCCATCCATCCGTCTGTCCATCCATCCCTCCCCCAGTGCTGGGCTTAACCCCCACACCCAGCTCAGCAATGGGTCCTTGGGGGGGGGACCAGGGGCGGGGCATCCTCCCCAAGCCCCACCCCAATAGGCCACACCCCCACAAAAAGCTCCACCCCTCCCAAGAGGCTCCCCACCCCCCCATTA
>NW_010114235.1:0-1169 GCF_000699245.1 Pterocles gutturalis
CAGACAGAAGCAGGTGAGAGGTACACATCCCTGATGTGCAAAGGAATAATGTCAGGAAGTTACTGCAGAAATTACCATTCTGGGCGCATGGGCACATGATCTGTCCAACATGCTTTGTCTTTCTTGAAATGAGAAATGACTGAAATGGGAAGATAAACTCTGCTAACTCTCTGGTTTTACAGACCTAAATGTCCACAATACTGTCATCAAAGGCAATAAAACTTTGTATATCTGCCTACTTTCCCAGGTGAATTTTCACGCCAGGTGGAGGAGAAGGATGCTTTGGTTTCTCAGCTGTCAAGAGGCAAGCAGGCATTCACCCAACAGATTGAGGAACTCAAGAGGCACCTAGAGGAAGAGGAAGAGACAAAGGTGAGAAGGCTTTATCATAAAACTATTAAATCACAGAATGAGCAAGATGAGGGAGGGAACAATAACCACTCAGGTAATTCAGGGCAAGTCTTCCCATATCAGCTTTACTCCCCCTGCCCTGCAGTCTATCCATTAATTCCTTGGCAGAGGCCCAGATCTTCCTTTCTCAGTCACTATCTTGCCATCTTTACCACCGCAGAATAATACAGTGCCCATTAACATGGGAGATTTCCCAGGTTGTTTCCAATCATTCTCACACTACTATTTTTCCCACAGGCCAAGAACGCCCTTGCCCACGCCTTGCAGTCTGCTCGCCACGACTGCGACTTGCTCAGGGAACAGTATGAGGAGGAGCAGGAAGGCAAAGGAGAGCTGCAGCGTGCCCTGTCCAAGGCCAACAGCGAAGTGGCCCAGTGGAGAACCAAATACGAGACGGATGCTATTCAGCGCACGGAGGAGCTGGAGGAGGCCAAGTACGTGGGGAATGTGAAGAAGACTAGCAAAGACTAAGAATGGAAATTTGAGGAGACCACTGAGATACGGTCTGGAAGAAGTCAATGTTCTGCTTTGGGGTGGCAGGACGAGAGAAAATCTAACTGAGAGTGGGTAATCATTGGGAAAAAATTCAGATGCAGAATAGCAGAGGGATGCTAGTGTGAACAGCAGAGTGAATAGCAGAGAGTGAATTGCTACAGCCAGGATACAGACACAGAAATACGATGGCTGTCTGTGAGAGGTCCTGCACCTTTGTGTAAATGGAGATCACACGCTACCAAGCGCTAAGTGTGCTCTTGTGA
>NW_010114236.1:0-1961 GCF_000699245.1 Pterocles gutturalis
CCCCCCCCATTTCTACATCTACCGCGATTTGTCAGCGATTTGCACAACAGAGATTGCATCATTTTGAGCTTTCTTCCCTCTGTAATGCAAATGAGGGCAAAATGTGATTAGCCATGTAGCTAATTGGAGCGGATCACAGCCAGCAAGGTTGTGGTTTCTGTGGGGTTGTGCAAGTTTCGTGTTTATACAGGGGGGAAAATAGCAAACACCGATATTTGCAACGCTTTTTAGGATGCTTATACCTTATATATGCTATATGCTAACAAACAAATTAATGTAATGAGGGATTGTATTAATGATATTGAAATAAAATTAATAAGTAATAATTATATTTAAAAACAGACGGCACTAAAATAAAAATAAATATTAGATGCTTTAGGATAAACAAACAACAAAAAAAAAAGGATTGTAAGCATCCTGTACGATGTTCAGAAATTGTCTTTAATTTCGTATCGATTTTGGCGTTATATGAAAAGATTAATGTAATAAATGTAAACAGATAAGTCAGGCTAAATTGCAAATTAGGATTATTTGAATTATCAAAATAAAATTAATTGAATAACGTTGTTCATTCTAATGAGCACAGAAACGTTTTCCTTTTAATTTACTTATTTTCAAAACAGAAATTAAGACATGTTAGAACTGACTTCCTTTCAAATCACAAGGATTTGCACTAGAACAACGGTCTTCCCGAAAGTGCTTATTTTTTTTTTTTTTTTTTTTTTCAGTAAGGATACATGAAAATTCAAAAATCAGCTAGGCTCTTTCTGAGCAAGGCAGCTCCAATGATGTTAAGCATCAGTTGCTGCCGAGCTCTACGAATTCAACTGGGAAAGAAAGTGGATTATTAAGCATGGAATCACCACCAAATCAGCTCTAAAGCCATTGAAATCGGTGCATTTGATTTTAGAGTGGCAGAATTTGGCCTAGTTGTTCAAGTTACAAGCGTATGTGGCTGTTTTAAAGTGTAGCGCTCAAACATATGTATGACAGGTAAAGGCAAGGTATTCGGCTTTTTGAAGGAATTCAAGCGAGGAGGTGGGAATCTGCTGAAGTTAAAATAGTTTCTTCACAAATTTACTAGATTGTTCCAGTAGTTCAGTTTTATGGAATCTAATTATCACCAAAAAAAGTATTGCCAAGAGGTTGGCGTCGTACAAACGGGCATAAAATATTTAAAATCCTGCTTAATTATTCCGGAGAAGTGAAATGCTTTAATTCTATTTCTGTCCTTCCCCTAATTATTTCCTCTCCCCAAAACTCTCCTCGCGAGTAGTACACTTGCGTTTCTGAGCACAAAGTAGGCCACTCTGAAAACAGTCTGTCTGGGCGGGGAGAGCGTGGGAGCCTGAATCGGGGTGCTCGGTGGCACTCCCTGAAGAGAATCCGACTTTAAACGGGACACCTTTCGTCCCTCTCTTCACTAGAGGAAATCCCTCCAACTACACCGTAAGTATAAAGTGTATTCTTTTCGCCTTAGTTATTTGGATAACTTAAGGGAGAATGCTATAAAAATGTGCTTAAGTATTAAAACGACAATTTCCGAACATGCCTGGGCTGTGCGCATTTGACTTGAACTCTGCAAAACCAGGTAAGATCCTGCTCCCACGGCAGCCCAACACAAGATCCTGCTGGGTCACAGCAAGAAGGGTCCTTGAGCTGCTCTTTTTTTTTTACACAAAGATGCAATTCTGGTCCGCTCCGTGCACCCCTCTGAGGCACACCCCAAAGCCGGGGGTCCGGAGTGTACGCGGACCCACACGGGACGCCCACGGCGGGAGGGACACTGCGAGACCTGCGTGGGAGTTTCCCTGCTAAAAAGGTACCAACCGGCTCACCCCAGGGGCGTATGAGGAGCATCAAACGGTTCTTCCCTCTGCTCCACTCTCCTGTTTCGACTGAGATTGTTACTCTCACCAGAGGAAAGTGAAGAGTTACACGAATTGCCTCAATTACCTTTT
>NW_010114237.1:0-10093 GCF_000699245.1 Pterocles gutturalis
CAGGCTATGACAGAAGATGCAATTCTCCCCGTGGAAAGCAGGAAGAGGATTTTGCTCCTAGTACATGGGAGTTTCAGTCCTTCCTTGCTTGTGGAAAGCAGGAAGAGGATTTTGCTGCTAAGTACATGGGAGTTTCAGTCCTTCCTTGCTGCTTGAACCTGGCGACCCAGGAAGAGGTAGGGAGGGAGTGAAACACACTGAGGGACATGAGCTACACTGAAGTACTGTAAACAATCTTGATTTGCTGCCAGCCATTTATGAAATAGCATAAGTCAATTCATTTCAGGAAGAACTTCATTTTTGTAACCAATAATCTTGATTAAAAATAACTTTAAAGGTCCGACAGCTATTATGATCCCTCCCTTGCCTGTGCTGTAGGATATTTCCAGAAATTTTCAGTTTTGTTGGCCTATAAAGTGGAACGAACTCAGACATGACCAATAGTGATGCTGTTGATGACAGCACAGTTGGTTCTTTCAGTTTTTTCCTCTATGCTTTTATTTCAAGCCAAACAGTTATCAAATAAATTTGGTAGAAGGAGAAAATGTGGCATAGTAGCTGAAAGCTTAGAGTCCATTCTTAGTACATAGCTCTTACAAATATCTAAAATACATGACTGATTATTTAGTATTACATAACTATTGTCAGACAATAATGAAACAGAAATACAAATTGTGTTTAAATGTACAAAAGTTTGCTTTTTTTTTTAATGCAGATGTGCCAGTATAAATCATGCTGCTGGTCAGTCACACATCAGCCAATGAAAGGGAGGAACTGTTTGGGTTTATTGCCCACAGACTCTGTGGAGCAATCACATTGTGAATATTCTCAATTAATTCGTGGTCTTTCAGTCTCTGAGCAGCTGGCTCAGACTTGCGTAGAAGTAACAAAAGGTTTGAACTTTGTTACCTCCAGAGGGCTTCAGTGTTATTTTGTGGCAGTAGCAGAGTTAAGTTATGAAGGAGAGTGTGCCAAGCTGGAAGTAGTCAAAGTGAGGTCTGGGGGGGTCTATGGATGGAAAGAATAATCCGTAGGGCTCCAGGGCTGTACCTGTCTGTCGTCTCCTCTTTTAATAGTTCTGCAGTGAGCAATCAGTTGTGTCAGCACCTTCTTCTATGTTAAAAGTATAATAAAATACATAATCTCTGTTATTCAATTGTAAAAACCTCTTCCCTTTCCCTGATTGAAATTTGGCTTTGGTTTTTTTAAGAGGTCTTCTTTTAAAAGGTGGAAATTAAAGAAAACAGAGTAAAGTTAGTCGTCCTTGCAAGGTTATGAACAAAACTTTAGTGAAGGTCCTGGCTTTCTACATCTGAAAAAGGTCTTGTAGCAAGCAAGTGATGGATGAGATAAAGATCTTTCCCAGTCTGACTGTTGGTAAAGTTTTATTTGTTCTAGTCTTCTGTTACCTCTATGAATCCAAACATCATAAACTGAGAAAGTATTTAAGAAATACAGTATGTTATGTGGGCACGTATGAAACAATTTTAAAGTTACTCTGTAGATAAATGTTAGAATGAAAATTCGCTCAAAATTTTTTTTTGTATAAAGTTTTCTTTTTTCACAACTTTTGAGAGTGGTTTCCCAGGTTTTTTGCCCGTGCTGTGAGGAATTTCTATCTCAAATCCTCTAGATGGTGCTACAGCTACAGCACATGGGAGCGAGCTCACCGTTAGGTTTTGTGTCTTGCTTGTTAAAATGTCACTTCACCGAAATCACGTATCATACGAAAGGATTAATGACTTAAGCTACTGTTTACAGGTTTATGCAAGGAGAAATCGTCATAGGTGGATTACCTGTCCTCAGCTAAGTAAGAGTAGGACTTGTTTTTATAGATCCAGAAGTCTTGCAGGAACTGTTGTGTGGTGAAATTATCTCCTCCCTCATCTCTTGAAACGGTACCTTGAGTGCTGATGAGGGCAGAGGGGTCCAACTGTAGCCTGTGGTGCTGATTAAGTGACAGCAATAAGCCTCTTAAAACTCCCAGCAGATGTTGCTGCTTTTGTATGCTAATGGGAACTTCACAAACCATTTTCTCTTCCTTCTGAGAGCAGATGTAAGTACATGAAAATAGCTTTCTTATATCAAGAGCAAACTGATAATAACCTTGGTTCAGTTGTAAGGCAGAAGCTGTAGAGGCACTTTATTTGGTAATTGCAGGAAGCTTATGCAGGACTTATCAAAATTAATTTTTTCGTATTCTGCTAACTTTTTGTGTACTGAAGTAGTTAAGCAAAATCTGAATTGTGAACACATTGCTACCTGGGCTTTTAAACCATCCGCTCAAGGGCTGGCATGTGAATCTGCTCTACTTCCCTACCTCACTTATTTCAGTGGGTAAAGTTCAGTCAGAACAGGCATGTCAGCTTATGAATAGTATTCCTGAGCTTTTGGGGACCTAATGTGATGCTTTGTGTGGTCTACTGGGAAGTAGTGAGTAAAAAAGAGTTGTGCATCACAGAGGAGGTTGCTGTGCTAATGTTCCACAGTCCTGCCATGATGGAAAATACCCACTGAAACAGGAAGAGTTTAGAGAATGACTCTAGTGATGGCTGAATCATAGTGACGTAGAAACTGTTGCTGACAGCGAGGACTGTGTTTGTGATTGACTTCTATGGAAACACTGGGCTCCAGAAATGTGAAAACAGAGGGGCATAACCTAGGAAGGAGACCAGCTATCCAGTCTCTGTTCTAACTGAGCCTTATGTTTAGCTCGAGGGTATAGACTGTGTCCTTTGTAAGAATAAGAAAGAACTGGCCTATCTTTGTAAGACATCTATCTGTAAAAGGTGTTTTCAGACAATAAAGGAGTAGCCTGAGCCATGGAACTTCATTTTAAAAACTTCATTTCACTTGGGTAATTGCATCCTTTCTGACGTAAGTTGACACCTTGCATTTTAGATTCTTTATGAGGCTGGACAAAATTTGGTCAGCATTTTTCAAATAAATAATTGAAGGTGCTTCTTCTACTGCTGTTTTATGAGATGAAATACTGGTGTCCTCTCCACTTCTGCTATTAAAACATCTGTAATATTCTTCATCTTCATAGAGAGTTTACTTACTGGCCAGGTTTCATTTTGGCTAGCAGCAGTCTGTCCAAAGTTCAGCTATAGTTTCTATTGAATGTTGCAATAGTGATTCTGAGGAGACTAGTGACAGCAGCTAAAGATCAGTATTTTTACTTCCTGTCTGAGATGTCTCTTTAGTGTTATTCGCCCTTTTTAAAGTACAGCTGTTCTTTGCTCCAGAAAATACGTGAATGACCACAGCATCTGTAAAGTTTGTGGATGTTTTTTTCCTGTTGCTGAGGCATTTTAGTTTGCAAGAACTGAAGGCAAAACCACGGACTTCTGTGACCTGTTCTGAGTACTAAGTGTGCATATGAACATTCAAAAGTTCAACAAAGGTAACCAGAAACTAGATGGTTCTCTGGCAACCACCAAAGCTGAAATGCCTATTTTAATTAATACTGTGCGTGTCTGCAGTGTAGTGGCTGATGCTGGGGCACAGCAGGCTGTAGGTGCTAATAAAAGGTGTAACTGGAGCTCTTAAACATCAACAGCCTTTTTCGCAGACTGTGGTGTTCGCATGTGAGGTACGGTATTAAACTGTCCTGGCTGGCTGTAGTTGCCATCCTGGGAGAAAGAATGGATACAGCCTGGCTCCTCGCAATTTGTGTCTTTATATGTGACCATCAAAAGCCTGGAGCACATTTCTGCTCCCAATGAATAGAAAACCAGTAGAGAATTGGGGTGAAATTTATTATTGACATTTTTTGGACAAGAAAAGAGATCTATTTCCCATTACGTTAGTGTTCTGGGTGTTCTTTCGTGAAAGTGGCAATGAAACTACTGTCCAAAAATGCAGCCCGTAGTTTGATGATCCAATATTATCGTGATTTCTTCATCTCAGTTTGGTCCAAAAGTAAGAGTTCTAAAATATAATATAGAGTCAGTGTTTGTAAACCAAAGAAATCTGAAACCAACACAACAGATGTACACACATAATGAGGTATAACAAGATTTCTCCCATCACTAATGATATGAGCTCATTTACTAGGGTAAGACTGCTTGGAGCAACTTTGCTATAGGAATTTCTCCTAAAGGCTTTTTTAAATATAAAGAAAGTTTGCAAAGTTAATTGTGAGAGTGACTGGGACCATTGCTCATACAACAATGATGAGGAAAGTAGTTAGAACTGAGTATGAGGCAGATTGAATTAAATATGAGGTAGATTAAATTTTAATTTGCATTTGCAGTTATTTTAGAAAAATCAGAATTCCTGGTTTCAAAGAAAAGCAAATGCAATTGTAGAGTTTATTTTAAATTACTGATCTCTTTGGGAATAATTTATTTTTATAGATGGCACTGACTGTTTCCCTAAATGCTGCCCCTTTTGCATGGCAGGAGAGTGCTGTGACCAGTAACTCCTAAACTGGATTAGCTGAAAGCCAAGAGAAGGGCGCTCTTGATAGAGACACTTGTTCTGAGATTCACATCCGTTACTCGTCTGACAGAACTCAAGTTGCTGTAAACTTCCTGTCCAGTGTAAAAACTGTACGGTCTTTTGTGGTTATAATAACAATTAGGATTAGTGCAACTGGAGACATGTTCTTTCGGTATTGGTGTTAATCTTGTATTGTTTTAACCCTCATTTGTAGGCATCTGCGTATCTGTGTCCAAAACCAGAAATAAGTTCAGTAGTAAGTCAGAAAGCTTTCAGAAGTGGTGTGTGGCCATTATAAAACTTTTTGGAAGGAGTAAGGATCTGCGCTACATTGAGTTTTATAACCCGGTATTGCAGCCTCACCAGTTGCATTCTTCCTGCGTGTGTCACTGTAACTTAGGGAACCTTTAAATGCTTTAGTCACCTTCTTCAGCTCCATGTCAGCTAACCAGCAAAACGCATTATTCAGTTCAAGATTTTTCCAATTAGAAAGCTTAGAAAAATGCCAACAGAATGATATTTCTAAAGGTACACTGAAGTAGCGTCAAAGTAGCATCCTGTGACAAATTTCTGTAGTGTTCCTGGAACTGGCAGGCCCTCAAGTAAATGTAAATATATGACTTTGACATCATTAGAGTGGAACCAAAAGCCACAGTGAAATACTGTACGCTATCTTTCACGTAGTGGAAATGTTTCTGTGAGGTTGTACATGTAAATTAAAAAAATTGCCATTGGCACATGGTTTCCAGGTAACCTATGTATAAACAGGGGTATCTGCTCTCTAAACACAACTTGCATTACACCATCAATCATGATTCCTGGCATTCTGTGTTCTCTTTCAAGTGGACCCTTCGGTGCATCATCAATAGCACTGATCTGTGATGTGAGGGCAGGAACTACTGCCAAGTGCCAAATGTTGAAGGCACTTTTCAGTCTAATCCATCTCCTTTCCCCCTCCTTTGTGTATCTTATTAATGTTTTCTCAAAAGAGAATACAACATTTCTTGAATGTAAGTTTTTTACAAAATCTTACCGAGTAGAGGGATTTATTTTATTTTGGGAAGATCTAATCTCTTTTAGAAATTTGCCTTTCAGAGTGCCTGAGTAGATCAGAGGCAGAAATAGTATATCCCAATATCCTCTTGAGCTCAGGAGAAAAAGTGAAATGGGAAGCTGCAGCACCAGAAGGTGATGATGTCCTTCCTTTTATCCTAACATCCTACTATCCTTCATGGATTTAATATAATATCTGTGTTCAACTCCTCTCTGTATTTGAAGCAGGTTTTCCATCTTGTAAGCAATCATTTTAAAGCTATATTGCATCCTACGTTTGGTGTGGCTTTTTTCCCAATCTCTGCTTTTGTTGCTGTTTTACTCTGACCCATTAAATATTTAAGTACTTTTTTAGAAAAGTTTTCTCATCTCATCCACTGGAATTGCACATGACTGAACATTTGAAACTGTTGCCAGCTTCCCTATGTACAGCAGCTATTACAAGAAAATAAGCTCAGTAGCAATTCAGTGTTAAACTTATCTCCATTTGTAAATGACAGTGCAGAGTGCTGGTATTTACAGGCTTTCAGGCTGTGATTCTCTTGATCAAAGAAATGATCTCTGCTGTGGTATGAGTCTGTTGTTTGACGACATTGTCATCGTGTCTCCTTCCTCTTCTCTGACAAGTGAATGTGAGCCTTTTCAGCTTGTGCAGCCCAAAGGTTTATACTGAATAAACTCTGCGTGGAGAGACTCAGGTCAATATAATAAACAGCTTTGGTTCTAGAATCAAAATCCTTTGAAAAAAAAATCCATTGATAGCTGCCAAACAAATGTTAAAAGGATATGTGAGAGGATCTTTCTTTCACATCCAAATTCCAATAAAACTGTATTGGAATACGACTAGTGTAGTGGTGAAAAAACAGAAATTAAAAAAAAATTAAGTCTAGCTTTGTTCTTAAGTTGTGTCAGATGGATGGAATTTTCTTTAGGAATTCAGTTTTTAACTCTTTATGCTGGCAAGCTGTTGTTCTGATGCTTATTCAATTTTGCTCCTTTGTCTTAATCCAGAGAACTTAATTTTCTTTTCGGTTGCCAGTCTTATGATGGTTCAACTGTTGTGACTTCACTGGCTGTAACATTGAGTGAGTGAGAGTAGGGAATTGGCTTCAAGGGCTGCCAGGAGAATACTATCTCAGGTACTGATCCTGGGATGTGCTTAGCTGTCTGCCCACAGTGCCAGCTGAAATCTGTGTAGCTCAGGTTATTTAAGACATTTGATGCTGTACATTGCATGTGAGGAGTCTTGTGAGTTTTTCCTCCCTCTTGTTATGGTGATACAGCAATCATTGGCCGTGACAGCTTATTACTGAGAAGTGCGACAATGGCAAGTCCCTTAACTGCTGAGATGTGGCATTGATGCATGAGGGATGATGTTTAAGTAGCACTTATTGGTCAAGCAAAATTGACATAATGTGGAGCCATTAGAAGGTGAGTTTAAATTCCGTTCCTACAGAAGGCAAGCAAGCGGGTGAAGTTGTAGTTTGGCCCCCAGGTGCTGGGTATGTACCAGCAGTCGTTTCCTTGTTATGATCCCTTCATGTGCACGTATATGCACTCTGCCTTCCTGATCTAAGTTTTTTTTCCTCTTGTGTAATTTCTGAAGCGAGTTTCTGTACCTTACCCCTCTCATCTGGGATTACACGTACTCCTGGTAAACTTTCTGTAACACTACTACCACCACACCTCTCCTGCCTTCAGTGCACCTGACTCATTGACTGATAACATGATGAAGGTGGAACAGATACAGGGTTCTGAGAAAAATCAATTCTTTGAAGAATGTCCTGAATATTTTTGACTGGAAATTTTGCGATTTCTGGGAAAGACCTAAGTCATGCAGTGGTTCTTGTGGTTGGGTAAAGTGCTTTAATGTGGCATTAGAAAGGGAACCTTTTAGGATGCTTGTGACTTCATGAATGATGCACTTGATTAATGTTCATCTTCGGTCAAAGGTATCTTTTAGTTTGGATTTAATCAGGCAGTTGTGCCACAGTAGTGCAACTCTGTTTCTGGCCTAGTTCTGTGCTGGAATGAACACTACATTGAGGCATAAATATCTTAACAGCTTTAACTGCATGCTAGATTTTCTAGAAAGCATACTGAAGAACCAAAATTGTAAACTATTCATAAATATCTAGTTAGTTGACCACACTTTGGTAAAGATAAGAGCTTTGAAGCAAGCCTGGACTTTTCTATGCAGCTTTTTCAATCCCAACTGGGACTGGATGGTCTTTAACAAAAAGCCAACCAAAGCTACAGACTGGAGCCAACCTAGTACAGATCCTCCATTGGTCCGTCATTTGAAACTTCAAAATTTCTTGGGAAAAGTGTAATAATTGACTCAGCACATTGTTAAATACAACTGTGGCTACTTGTAGGGCTTTTTCCTGCTCAAATTTTAGAGAACAGCATTTCTTTGGAGCTACCCAGCATACTTCTACCCTGAAACAAATTTTGTGCTTGCTTTGGGGTTTGATGCCATACTGAGCATGAGAGGGTAGCAATTGGAGGCAGTCAAGTCATATAGTAGCAGGGATGCTGAAATCCCAGTCTCTTTTCTTTGCACCGTCTCAGTTCTCTTCCCATTCAGATCAATGGCAGCACTGTCATTTTGACAGGGACACAGCTGTTTCTTGAGAACTGGTGCAAGTTTCCCTTCCAGGAAAATAGCAAATTGGTATTAATGTTTATAATGGCTGAAGAGAACTGTGTGTGATGGCGTGAAGATGAATCAGAGACAGGCACTATTTGCTAATGTATGCAGAAGTTCTTTGGTAAGTACCTGATCCTGAAATCTGCCTTCCTTTTGAAGGCTAGATGGAGTATCAGCACTTCCATAGTGCATCAGAGCTGTGAGTATTGTAGACCAATATCTTGTGGCTGACAGTATTCAGTATATTGTGTTTTTACAGGCAGGCGAGGGACATTTTCCTATATAAATGTTAAAAATAAGGTATTATTTTTTCTGTGTAAGAGTTCACCTTATGTTGAGGATCTTTAGTTCCTTGACCTCCTGGAGCACCAGAAGGCCTTGGCCTGTTAAAGATGTGTTGTGTGATCTTAAGCAAACTGCTTTACCTCCTTGTGCCTCTGCTTTCCCTCTTGCTCTCCTCTGTCAGTTTTCCAGAGCACAGGCCTTCTGCTGTGTGCTTGCTCAGTGTCTAGTACAGCGGGGCCCTGATCTCTGTTGGGGTCTCTAAATACTGTATAAAATAAAAATAATCCTTCTCACAAATAGGGGTGCGGGCTGGGAATTTCAAAAGGGCAGAAGAACGAGTCAGTTTTCGTGGACTCCTTTAAAAGTCAAAGCTTTTTGCTTAGAGGCTTAAGGCGATTTTCTGAGCCCAGTCCTGTTGCTGTTGGCTTCAGCGATGTAGGACAGCAGAGCAGACTCCAGAAATCTTCCGTTATATCTGTCTACGCTTTTAGATGTCACAAGGGAGATTTTTAGTGCAACAGATTGAACCTCAGATAAGATTACATGTTGTAATTACCAGTGGGATTTATTTGTCCAATTCTTTAAGCACTGAGTGGAAATATGCACGTATGTCCCTTAAGTAAAGAAAAGGGAAGTGTGTGCATGTTTCCACTGTAAGCTAAGTAAAGAGTAAGATGACATGTAAGCATGTATGGGCAAAAAGATAACGTTATTTATCAAAACAAATATTCAGACTTTCCTTGTACCTAATATGGGTATTTGGAGTAGAGTTATAGAACGGCTGTGAAATTTGGATTTTTTAAGGTTTTTTAGCTGTAAATGTAAAGTAAATTAAACTGATAGTTTTAATTACATTTGAATTGGCTGTGGTATTACACCACTTTAAAAGCCACTGGAGACACTCAAGTTGCATTTAAAATCTAGTATTGTAATTAGTGATATCTACATTTATTACTGTGGTAACTGCACTTTAATGAAAGTATTCAGTGCTAAACCAAGGTACAAAATCTAAACAGCTCTAAGAGCATGTTGATTTCAGCTATGCTTTATTCCCTTGGTCATCATCTTAGGTGAACTTGGATACTAAAAATAAGCTTTAACAGCTAATCAGGAGAAAGTGTAAAAGTTAAGGAACAAAAATTAAATACTTTCCCTTGAAGCTGAATAACGGTTTGCAGATGGAGTCTTCTGATCTTGTCTGCCACCCCTGTGTCTAAGGTGCTGCTGTACTTTCCACGCTAACTGGTGTATCTTGCAGACTTTAGTGCGTTTTTCCACCTGGTGTCCCAGGAAGATAAGAAAGCATAGTTATAGGTAAAATCAGGAGTTCTTAGGTGCAGCACCATCTTTCCATTTGTTGGACTGACTGTCTGACTTCTTTCAACTGTGTGGAAACTGAGTATGGGGGATGGCGGTGGGTGTAAACTGTCATGTAATCTGAGCTAATACCAGTGCAAGGTAGGGTAAAATTTACTACTAGTGTTATTCTCACCCCCCCCAGACACCTTTATGGTGAGGCTTTTGTTCCTACAGGGAATTTTGTTACGATCTCCATGTATTCATAAGGATCCATCAATGTTGGCTGCACCCCCTGTGGTTACTTTCATTGCATGGGCCTCACTTGGGATTTTCAGGACATGTTTATTCATCTGGGAA
>NW_010114237.1:10110-41632 GCF_000699245.1 Pterocles gutturalis
TTGTCCTGCTTTCCATATCGTTTACTTCTTGGTATTTAGCTTCCTATGAAGTGAAGGAGGTGTGAGCATAAGGCAGTGGCAAGAGGCAGTGTTTCACTGAATCTGGCAAGGCCAGCTTTTCTGTGGGAATATTAAATCGGCTGCGGTCCCCTAGATGAGACAGAATTCCCATATTAATTCTGTGGGCTACTTGACTGTCTCAATTGCTAAACTGAAAAACATTTAAGCTTTCCTTGTACTAAGCTACTGGAGAGGTTCTTGACATAATTTGGGTCCCAGCTAAGCTGCATCGACAACCTTGGCTTGTTCTCAGAGCTGCCTCACTCCTCAGTTTCATGCTGTCCTCTTCTTCCAGGTGCAAAACAAGCTCTGGTAGGGTCTCAGAAGTGCTTTCCCTGGAGATTTTCCCTGCCGTTGTAATCACCACCTCAGGATTTTCTTACGCTGCTTCGACTCTACTATGCACTGTAAAGGGGCTGAGACTGGGGGAGAGGATCTAACTGAAGGTTTTAGAGTAATTTCTGCAGAACCATATTGATTTCATCTCTATTAAATTCATTGAGTTTTCCCATAAGGGCTTTTTAATTTAACTGTTGCTAAAAAATGCTGCACAAATTACCTGGCAAGAATGCCGTGGAGTTATAAGCCAGCCCTTCAGGCAGTCCCTTAAAGGCAAAGCAGTAAAGTTGGGTGAACTATTCACAGCCAAGAGTGTTTTATTCAATGAATTTACCACTTTGTCTGTTCACAGATTACTGACAAACAGCCACTGACTTTTTTTGAATTTGTTCATTATCCCAAATTATTCAATGCCTGGTTTATGCAATGCAATTTTAGCTTCAGGGCTGCTGGCAGACTGATCCGCGAGTATTGTTTGAATACCACTGTTTGTAATTCTTACAGAAAAGCCCTATAAAACTCAATAGAGGCCTGGTGTTTTATTTCTGGGCACGTCTGTAAAACTTAGCAGAAAATTATATCCTTACCATAAAATTCTACAGCTTGGTTTAAAGTAGTTATAATTTTCTACTGATTTCTGTGTGGGTTTAGTAGCATTTATGTAAAGAAAAAAGTTTTTCATCACTGCTACTCTGAAGTTTTTTGTAGTTTCTGAGAGGAGAAAGAGTTGATAACATGGATGTAAAGCTTTGGAAATTGACCTCTTTCATCCATGGGTTTGTTTGGTTACACTGGAATTATGCTGATGCCTGTTATAAGACCATTTTTCGTTATTAGAGTGTAAATGACTATCAGACCTGACTTGATTCTGTCTGCCGTTAATCCTAAAATGAAAACTGAGGCATATAAAAAGGGACTGCCTAATATGTAAGTACATTAGATTTCTTGGTCCTTTTGAGTGAATTAAATGCCCATGTCTGTGACAGCTCCTCAAGGAATGAGGTTTTGTTAGTGAGAATCGGGCTCCACTGAAATTATGAGATATCTTTGACCTTCAGAAGTGTTTTACCGGGTCCAGACACGCACCGTTGAAGTGATAGGACTCTTTAGAGACTCTAACGCCAGTGTTGTTCCATTGGGATAAATAGCTTTGGCTATTTGCTTGGTAGACAAGACTGTTAACAGTGTTTGATTTGCAGATGTGCATAAGGAACCAGTAACTGAAGTGATGGAGAGTGCTGTATCTCCTTTTCAGGTTGTAGGAACATTGCCAACCATCTCGTTAACACCTTGGGCTGTGTTGTGAGTGTGGTTTCCCGAAAGCACTGCCCATGTGACAAGCTGGGTGCCACACGTGGTTTGCAGCCACATCACTGTTGAAGTACGGTATGAAAAGAGTGGATCGTAGCTTTTGCTACTTTTGCTCCTGGAACTTGCCAGTGTTTCTTGTATCCTACCTGAAATACTAACTTCCAGGGACCTGTTGAATGGCAGTAGTTTACCTGCTAACTCTGTTGCTCTGGAACAGAGATGTCTTTAGCTAGTCAGATATAAAAAGAATTAAAACATCACTGGATGACATTTCTATAATGCATTGGTGTTTCTGTAAGACATAATAAAATATTCAGCACTGGAACAGATGGATGTAGCCACAATCCTTCTGAAGACGTTATTTTAAGGATGTGGATTATACTGGATTAATAGGCCAGTAACTTGGCAGAACGCAGCTTTTTGGTGTTTCAGCTTGTAGAGCTAGTTACAATGATTTAGCTGTAAGTTATACCATTTACAAAAGATGAAAATTAACTTCTAAAATATGGATTTTTTTTTTCCTTTAATGAAAATTCTATTTCTAGATAATTCTAAGAACCTTAATTCTTTTAACTGCCAAACTGTTTCCTGTGGGCTAAACTTTGACAGATACTTAGGATTATCAGGTTAACATTTAATGGATAAAAGGTGGTGAGACGCTATGGAAGAGTAAGCCATTGTTAATGAACACAAGTTTTCAGTAGTGAATGGTGAGAGGCTATGGAAGAGTAAGCCGTTGTTAATGAACACAAGTTTTCAGTAGTGATGTGGTTTATTTTTTTTTTTTTTTGTCAGAAGATTTAAAATTTTGACACCTGTCAAGAAAGTATTACTGGTCATGATAAATCATATGGTCTTTAAATGCAATATTTAGCAACACTGGAATTCTTCTGAAGTTAATGGTATCTTCTCGTTCAGCAAGAAGGAATAGAGTTATAGTGTGACCTCCAGAAACCCATACTATGATAGATCTCAGTAACGGTGTGTATTTCTTGATTTAGATTTGGAAGCTGGCACATGTTGCCATGAGTTTTCCAAAATGAATTGGATTTTAGCCTTAGAAAAGCCATTAAAAGGACCCAGGATGGTTACAGGAATCCTCCCTTCTGTTTTAAAGAAACAAGGTATATAAAGGAAAACTACTATCTTTTATTAGCTGTCTCATAAAATTGGAAAAAAATACTGGCTCAGAGCACCAACATAAGTCTGTCATAGTAAAATTCTTCAGCAAAATCTTTTGAGAACTTTTGCTTCTTGGGATAGACTGTTGCTACCCTGGCAGAAGAAGTGAGAGCCGGCTTCAAGGAGGAATGGTAGCTTTTATGGACTGCCTTTTAGCTTACCGGAAAATAAGTTTAAATGGATCAATTTCTTATTACCCACTGCAGTTAAAAAGAACATTAGAGATTTCATCAGCATTAGTTTACTGCATTATTAATAAAGTTATTAAAATCTCAACAGTTTCTGTGCAATGGGTTTTGAACTGTCACAGTTATCTTTTACACTTAGCATGGAACAACTGCAGCATTTCAAGCCACAGTGTCTCTGGTGCCCACATTCTTGAAAGCTGGTATGGATCTGGCATGTTCTCCTTGAATCTGTAGTATATGAGTGTTTAACAGCTATAGTGTGCAGACATGGTGTGGTTTTTTGTAATCTGGTATATCAGTGTAATGAAAAAATAGTACCTTTTTCTGTCACAAGGTTATGAAAACTTTCTTTAATTCAAATTTAGTATAAATTTTTCAGAGATATGAGTTCTGGAAAAAAGACACAGTTCATTTACACGGTTGTACATAAAATAAAGTTGTACTGCGTAATTAATGCATCTCAAGATTAAGGTATAGTACCTTGGGAAGACTCTTTAGACACTTGGGAAAAAAAACTCTAAAAAGTCGCAATCTCAAATATTGATTTCTCGAGATCAGAAGATGATCCTGCATAGCCAAAATATGGACTGATAAAGTGTCGAGGTCATTCATGGAGAAATCATATTTTATCCTGTGAGTTCACAAGGGGTTTCCTGAATCAAACTTCTGTCTTTAGGTCTGAGGAGATAAACATATTGTTCTTTTGCCTTTTTTTTTTTTTTGCTTGAAATGTTGGACAGGACTGAGGTGTTTTGTGGTTTGTAATTATGCCTTTGCTGCATCAAGGTAAGTGCAGACCTCCACTTGGCCTGGAGCCAGGCTTTGGTGAAATGTCTGGAAATAAACCTGTTAGAGAAACTTACATCTTGCTGTCAGGGAGATGCTTTGTCACTTGTCTTCCACTGTGTATTTTGAACTGCATCTCTATTACATCGTGTTTCAGGTATCCTAGCCTAAAATACCATGGCTTGTTGAAATATTTAAAAGAAGTATACCATGGCCTATCACTGAAACAATCTGAAATTATTCAGTGTACGTGTCCTTCACTTCTCAAGTGTTGCTTAAAGTGTCTATGATCACATCAAAGGATGTTCCATGTGTTCTCAGCAAAGAATTTGTACACTAATCTACAAGACTGCTCCAGAAGACCAGCTAGTGTTCTTATTGTGCTTTAAATGTGTGAGATGCCGAGTGTTCAGTGTTGTTGTTTTTAAGGGATAATCTGAAGAACACTTTTTTTTTTTCAAGTCCTTGGGAAAGATTATTTGCAATGTCCTTGCATGATCTATAGCATATTTTACATGCTCTTTTGATCATTTTTGTCAAATTAATATGCCTTTTATTATTGTGTTGTCTTTCAGCCCATAGAGCATGTGAATTTTATGATAATAAGAAGCTCTTAGTGAGACTAGCATACAGCATCTGGAAACATTATAAAATGCATTCAGATGGCTGAAGACACCTACCCCCTCTTTGTTCCACCTCAATATGAGAGGGTAAAAATTTAGCACTTGCAAAGCATCATGTCAGGCCTTGTGAAAGTATTCTTGTGTGTTGTGGCTGGTATTGCATAGCAGAAAAAACCGTCCTGTCAGCTCTGTCTGTAATGAGGAACTTTCACAGGAGCATAGTATTAGCACAAAGTCCATCACACTTTAGCAACCCATCTACAAGAGGGCAGCAAAAAAATTGCCATTATTATCCTGTCTTTTCCCTGTGCTTTCTGCGTGCAACCCAGCAAGCCTTTTTGGTTTAGAATATATTACCTGGAATAGCTTCCACTTGAGAACTTGGCTTATGTAGTCTTGCGTGAAAACACCACTGCTTTTACCTCTAGGCTCAACGCCAGAAAAGTGCAATCTCCAGCGCTGGATCTGGTAGAATACTGGGGAGGAAATAGTGCTCAGCAAGCATCCAAGTCTGATTTACATCAGTTGATCCCACAGCACCTCACCCTTTGCTGGGATACCTAATCTGATTACCTGTATTTTTCTTCTTTTAACACATGCCCTTGCCCCAAAAAACACCCACTGAAACCAACCAACCCAAACCTCATAGGTCTAATTCTCCTCTCTGAACTTCTGTCCTCATTGCTGAATTGATTTCACTGCATTCCCTCCTGCTGTGTGCTGGTACAAACAGGACAATCAGGCCTTGTGTGTGTTCGTTTCCTTCCTCATCTGGTTTATGCGGCTTGCATCTATTGCTGACTTTAGCCTCTTGTTCTGTGCCAACACAGTTCATGAAATGTAACTGAATAGTTGAATGTTATTGCTCTCCCTGGTTTCAGCTGATGCCCCCTTGTTTTTGAAATAGCAGTTGAGGAACAGTTCGCCTGCATCAGTCCATTACTTGCCTTTCCAATCTATTGGAAATTGAATCCCCCTTCTCCTTTAACCTATCCTTTCTCAAGCTAGAAGGGGACCTCCCTCCTTTTTGGGAGCCCGATCCCAGCAAATCTTCACTCACCATCATATCTTTTCTAAAAACCTGAATTGTTTTTTGTGCTCAGATGTGCATTTTACAAATGTTTTCTCTGAACTAAATGGGAATGGAGTGATGCATAGTATTGTGAAATTAGACTGTGTTCCTCACAAAATTCCTAAATAACTTTAACTGATTTATCCTGTACCTTTCAGTGTCTCTTTTCTTGCCTTTTTGTTCTTTACCCAGATGGTTTTCTCTGGAAATCTCTCTGCTAAGGAGATTAATTTCTAGTGAGGAATACTGAGCTGACTACTGTCAGTTTTCCCAACTCCATACCAATGTTATTTCAGTAGTTTAAGCCGAATTATTTCTCTTTGCATTTGGTTCTAAGATCACATTTGAATCCATTCCATTCTTTCCCATTTATGTACTTAATTTGTGCGAGAACACTGGGTTCAGAAACAAAGCTTGACCTTGGCGGTCTGTGTAGAAGGTAGCCTGGTAAATGGAACGCTGTGCTGCCACAAACTGGGAGGTGCTGGGCCAGGGCTGAGACTCTGCTACTGCTGAGCTACTCTGTTAAAAAAAAAAACAAAAACCAAACCCCAAACCAAAACAAAACCACCTGCGTTAGCACTACTCTTTGTGCCCCATGTGTGGGTATTGTAGGAGGAGAAATAGGTTCAGGAATCTCAGCCAGTTGTATACTGTAGCATTTCTGACTTAAAATTTCCTAGGTGGTGAAAGTATTATGATTTCTTGGGCATGTCATCATAGTTATTTGCTATCTTTTCCTTTTGGAATATATTCTACATTCCTGATAATGTTCAGATTGAGCAGTACCTCTGAGGACTTTTGAAAGTAGGAATCATAAAGAAACCTAACCTTGGGGCTGATTTCCAAAGGACCCTGCATTCATCATTATGGAAATAATTTGTCAAAAGAGCTTTGTTCCTATTTTGACACTGTAAGGATTAGTTAGACTTTTTGCAAGTGCTCAACAGATATCTGAGAATTCAGCTATTTTATAACCAGCATTTCTGTGTCTATCATGTGTAAAATCATGCTCCTGTTTCTAACAGGCTAGAAGATCTAGATGGGGAAGTATCTGGCAACTAGTAAATGAGTCATCTTATAGAAATAACATATATCTGTCTAAGTTGATACCACCTCACTCAGAATATACTTCTGGTGACGCTTCCTGAAGATATACGTGTTAAGCTTCTGGAAGTGCCTTTTTACAGTGTGTCTTTTGGAGCTGTTTAGAGATCTCTTTAGAATTAAATTATGTTCTCATGAATTTTGTCCTTTGGCAGTTGCCCTCCCTTCTGAAATCTTAATCATGGAAATGTTTGTGAAATTTGTGTGTCAGCAAATTCCATGCAAATTCATTTAATCAATGAAGGGAATGTTGATAGAAGATTTTCAGTAGTTATTCCAGTGAGGAAGTGCCTGTTGTTTGTTTGTGTTCCAGTTCTGTTTAAGGTCAACATGTCAGACACTGAAGACACATAACCAAGGAAAGCCAAAGAGCTTAAAATTTAAGTCACCCTTATGGATGGTTTTCTTTCTTTGATCTTTCTCTAGTCTTCACTAATGAGGTCTTCTAAAGATCAGTGAATGCTTGGGGGTGTGAACAGGGATTAGAAAACTTTTCCTTCCTGACCAAAATATGTTGTTTATACTTACATTTTTTTTCTGTTTAAAATCTTAAGAGTTCTTCAGAAATTGAACCCTATCCGCTTTGATAGAATAGTCCTGAGTTATAAGAAACCTCATCCTCTTAAATAACCTCTTTGACATGACTTCTGCTTACTCTTTTTCCTAAATGTATTTTTGAAGAGCCGTTGTCATCAAAGACTTGGTGTTTATCAACTGTTTGCATTTTTCTGTGTGTTTTGTATAAAAGGACAAATCTCAGTCCTTTCTTCAGTGGGGCTGAAGAAACTGAGTTCATGCATCAAGGCAATTCAGAATCCTCTCACTAAGATATGTGAGCTCGTGCCAGTTAGGAAAACTACAGCTTCGTGTCAGTCAGTACAAAAGATACTTCATTTTTCCATCTCTAGCCTCTCAGGAAACATCCTGACCCTCTCAGACCGGAAGAAAAAAAATGTTCCCTGGAATACTGGAGAGCTCTGAGACATGTTTGAAATGAAGTCTCACTGGAGCAGAATCTTCCTAACATGGAGACATTGTTAAAGGTTTGTATTCCTTTAAGGAAGATACTTTGTCGTGTTGTTTTTCAGGAGAGGAAAAAGGCAGTTGCTGATTTTTATGTGGGATTTCCTGTTCTCTTCCTATTTTTTGAAACTGGCTGTACTCTACACTTGCAGAAAAGGGTACAGTCCAAAAAAAGATCAAAATGAGCCCAAATCTTCTGCTTTAGAGTGTGATTAAAGACTCGCATTTCCCCAAACAGCCATGTCACAAGATGCCAAGTGCAGAAGGCATTAATCATCTGTACCTTATCTCTATGAGAAGCCATCTTCAAAGCAGAAAGGAGAGTTCTACCCTCTAGAGATAAATGGCATATCGTAAATAGTGTGAGGCACTCAGATACTCTGATTATGAGCTCTATAGAAATGCCTATAAATAATACTAGGAGATGCCCAGATCTACTATAGTTTACTTACGAAAGTAAATAAACCATGTAAAGATCTGACAAGATGCAAGTTTCTCTCCCATGTGAAGACACTTCACTTTCCTTTTCCGCTTTCTATTCTGAGAGCAGGATCTGTCGTGCGGGGACTAGGTCCTCGTCCTTAACTTGCAGTCCCTCGAGAAACAATGCAGTAAGTCACTGTAGGCAGATACACTCCTGTAATTCTACAACTGTAAGGAAAAAGAAAAAAGTACAGGTCCTGTACCTTAGAAGCATCTTTTTACTTAATATTAGTAGTATTAACAGGAATTGACAATTCTAGTGTGAGCAGCACACCAGAAACTTCCCTGTGCATGGCACTCTGAATGCTAGGAGCAGCGTGAGGTTCCCAATAAACAGAAGACCTTGCAGAAAGAGGAGAAGGAGCTGCGCGAGGGTGTTTAGGCTTGGGGCTCTTGAAAGCTCTTTGGTTACGCTGCTGCAAATATGAAATGGCTTGTAAGATTTGTCAGGCCAGATTCTCTAGTCGCTAGTAGTTGTCTGGAGCAGTAGTTTACTGTGGTGAGAGGGTAAAATTTTGGATCTTGTCCACATTTGAGTAATCCAGCATACAGTAATCTGTGGGCGAAGTACTTTCTGAAAAAAACTTATTTCTTGATCTTTATAACCAGGGTCCTAGGTGGTAATTCACTAAGTAGAACAGAGTAAGCTTCCACTTCTACAGATCCGTTCTGTCTTTCCAGAGCTGTTTGATTCACTTTATTGGTGACTGGCACTTGGTGTGACATGTACTATGGAACAGAACTCATGGAAAAACTCCTTGATCCTGTATCTTGCTCCTTTTCCTATGGAAGATGACTGACATTTATGGCAGCGCTCACATGAAAACTGTAGATCTTCTATCACCTTGTGATTTAATTAATATATTTCTCTTTCCCCCTTTCAGCCTGCGTGGCTCCACTGTGTACATAGGAATTTACTTGTTTAGTTCTTCTCAGAATTAATAAAAAAATATGGAATTTGGGCCAAGTACTTGAATTCAAGAATATTTTGGTATGCAGTTATTTTGGTAAAGGGCACTCAAAGCTCATTCACAGTTTCAAGTGTCCAATATGTCTTTTTTGAGGAATAGAAATAAAAAGTGAGGAAACACTGGCTCACTGAAGTATTAAATACTATATTCCTATAAACTATGTCATAAATCAAGAAGACTTTCAAAACTGTAGTTTGATTTTTGTATGGATGGATTGATTGATTATACTTGTTATATGTATAAATGTCAAGCAATTTCTTTAGGTAGTAGTCTAGTGGGCATTTATTATGACCAAATACATACTTGGAGTAGCTTACAATTTGAGAGCAATCATTCTGTGTCTAATGGGGACTGTCAGGGCCTCTGCTTGCATTCTGCCACAAAGTCTTGCTGTCCATGCAGTGGAAGTGTCAGCTGAGCCTTGAGTTATCTGGAGTGTAACAGAAAATGCTGTTGGGGGAACAAGGGCCTCCCAGTGGGCCAGCTCTTCAGAACTGTGTATTTGCAGCTGTGTGCAAAACCTAATAATTATGAACACAGTGTGATATCTTTGCTATCGTTTGCAAGTACAGTTCCCGCAGGTGATACTTGCATGCGGTACTGATAGATGTGTATGCGTACCAAACAGGATAGCTTTGTGCTTCAGATTTGTGCAAATGTGGTCTCATCCTAGGAAGCTTGAAAATTAAGTCATTTATATGTTGGGATTTGCTGTTGTGTGGATGCGTCCGTATCTTTATTTGTGCTATTATGAAATGAGCCAACAAGTTCAATGAGTTTAATGGCACCAAAAGAAACTTCCTATGTAACATTATTTTTTCTGAATTGTTTATTTTTAAGAGATGTTGATATTTAGACACTGTTTTTTTCTGCTCTAGTCCTCAATTAAGAAAAATTCTTAAGTGAAGTTATTGCTGCTGTCTTTTTCTGAAGATCTAAAACCCCACATTCGTAGGTATTGTTCCCTTTGTTGGTACTTAAGAGAAAGTAAAATTGGAAGAAAAAGAAATGTGGAAGTTTTTAATCTTTTTTTTTTTAAGATATTTCACTAGCTGGGTCAGACTGTCAAATTACTTGATGGATCCAAAACAAAGAGCACTGCTGTGAAAACATGTGAAAGACAAAAAAAGGTTAAAAGATTTGCTGGGGTCTCTGCACATTGAATAGTCATCAATTCCATTACCAGAATGGCTCCTGGAATATGTATGAAGATGCTAGGGAGAACATGATCTCCCCTCTAATTAAATTCTCATCTTTGCCCAAATGGTTGAAAGGGCAACTGTCTTAAACCTTTGAACTTTATTTGTAATACAAAGCTTCAATTAGATAAAAGACAATAATTAGCAAATCTTTTATCTTTGGGCATAATTAAATCTTTAAGGAAGGACATCTTAATCAATGACTTGTAATGACAAGTTCATAAATAAATTAATTCTTCCAATGAGTATCTGGCAGAAATCAATGAGTGTTAAAAGAGATTCAGGATGAGGGGACACTGCTATAGAAACACTGTAGCTCAATTACACTTGGTTTAAAGATTCTCATCTATAAAGTATTAGCTTGTTCAAAAGATGATGTATTATTTAAAGAGAGATCATTAAAATATTAACTTCTAATATTGTAGACTTTTTTTGGGACTTCCGTCTTTACGTATACATGTATTTCACCATGTTTTGTGATTAGTACTTTGTGTAATCTACCAAACTCTATCAAAATGTATAGTCAGTTTGATGCTGTCCTTGTTAAGTCCTGGTGACAAGTCTCATAACTGAAAGTAAAACTTGTCTGAGCAGACTAGAGGTGTGCAGCCTCGTTCACTTCACTGGTAAGCATCTCCTATCCAGGCGAGAACTTGTATAATTAAGCTCGATATGCTTAAATGTTATTACTCAAGAGATTACTACATTTCTGTTCATTTAACATTTTATAGCAAAGTACATAACCATTAACTCAAGCGGTTTCTATTGCTATGGGAGTAGTAAAATGAAGACCTCTTTGACCTTCTGGTTTTAGCTGACCAGCTTTGCACCATTTTGTTTGTGTGATGGTCTTACTAAATCGTACTTCTCACCTTCCTTGTTGAAATATCACATAGTTGTTTGTGGGTATGTTATTTTGGTGCAACATTGGGCACTCCCCTGCCTCCTTCCCCTATCCTTATACTTTAAAGTTGAGTTTAAAAAAAGAAAAAAGTAGCCAGTATTGCCAGTTGAACTCCCTTTATGAAGTGTCTCCTGGGTTTTGCAGCATTTAGAGTATCTCTGAAAAGAACTTTTTACATTCGGATTTTGAATGTGCATGTCTGAGGTGTGAGCGTTTTGCTTGCTTTCCTTGTCTTTCCCTCTTTCTTTCCTGCGTTCTCTTTCCACAACAGGTAGCAAGAAGTTTGATAGAGGTAAGTGGAGAGTAAGTGCTGTAGCTCTTGATAAGATGTTATCACCGTTGGACAAAGGGACTGTGCACTGCCAGAGTAGGTGCTAAATCACTATTGTTGAATCTATCTTGGTTTCTTAAGGAGACAAGAATTATGAATGAGCACTCTCTCCTATATATTTCTCTCCTCTATATCAGTTGCCTGCCTGGATTTACAAGTGCGAATGGTCTCAAACCTGCTGAGTTTTTCCAGCAAGCCTGGACTGCCAGCAGGTTGGGAGCTGTAGTGCCCCTCATCTAGCTGGCAGAGCTGCAGTAGCTGAAAGGCTGCTCCGGTGTTTGGCTTGCCTTGCTGCCAAGAGGAAGAGCTCTTTGGCTGATGTGCATGTATAGGTCTGCTCTAGTCACAGCCAGCATTGTTCCTCTCCATCTGGAAGACTGAGCAAAACTAGACTAAACTTGTGGAGATATTGTGGTGGAGACAAGCTGGGAAAGAGAGGTTAGAGTGTTGCAATGGAGAAAGATCTGAGATGTGCCAGAGCTTGAGGGTACGGAGGTGAGAGAGGAAGGCAGTGTAAGGAGAAACCGAGGAGATTGCTTTTAAACTAGAGGAGACAAAAGCATGGAAAACTGGGCTGTGTTAGACTGCTGCTTTTACTCCTTTTCAAATTTAGAGAATGAAAAACTTGTTAGTTTTATACTGCCTAACAGTATTATTTATATAATTACAGGTTCTCCTAGTGTATTAATAAGCTGCACTACAAATTTATTTTGGTTTTCAGTGATGAAAATATGCAGCTTCTAAAGTGATCAATTCTTTCTGTTGTGTGGGGCACCAAGTATCAGATAAAGTTGAAATGTGAGCGATCTCCGATCTGAAACTTGTTAAACAGCACAAAAGATGGAAAGTTCTGCTCAGGTTATGAGTGTTCAGATTTGTCACTGATTAAAAGAAAGGTAGTATATGCTGGTGGCTGGGCTTGATAGATAGCTCTTTAGAATAGTAAGACAGGTTTCCCATCCTCATAATCCAGTAGCCCTGCTGCTGACAGGCAGTATCTGCTGCCCCTCACATGTTGTAAAGATCAGTTGCTGTCCATGTGCAACTACGTTATAGCTCAGAGCATCTCTGGGCAGATTTATTCACAACCTGGATGTTTGCTGTTCTTCAGAAGGGGTGGTAGGAATCTAAACCTCTTGCCTCTTCAGATATATTCTCCCTTCAGAGCTGTAATCCAGGTTGTCAAAATTTATCTGTAGCAAGTTTCAGCTTTAAAGGTCTTCTTATCAACACCACAACATTCCTGTCCATCCCATTATGCCCTGTCAATGAGAGCCTTTGCGTATTTCATTTGAAGCAGCCTAGGAATCTTTTGCTAAATGCCTTCAAAGGAATTTAAATAGTCCTAATGACCATATTACCTTACCGGCTTTTAACGTTTCACCAGCTGCTTGATTCAGTGCAGTATGAATTGTAAGCCATTCGGCAGTAATCGCAGTACTTGTTTGGGAGTTAAATATTAACAGGTTTTTTTTTTTCTTTTTCTCTCAGACAGTAGACTCTTGCACCTGCTTAATACCCTGCAGGGTTTGTTAGAAGTAAATGTTGCTTTCCTTTCAAGTGCTCTGGGTTTTGTTCTCTGTATGTGCTTTACATGAGGTCAGTTTGATGAAGACTTAGACGGGTGGACATCTTGCAAACATGCATTCTGTCCCAGGAGAAATCTTGGTTGGCAAAGGAGTTCCCAACTGCATAGGTGAACTCTGGCTGAGCAGCGGATTTGATGCAAACGGATTAATTCAGTGTGATGCCCTTTACAAGGCTTCATCTACATTACTACTATCGTGTTTTTCAGCATGCTGGTACTTTAGGTCATTCAAGAAGAGAGGAAAAAGCAAGAAAAAGTACAAATGAAAGAAACAAGTGGGCTAAATATTAGGAGCAATGTAAGTGGTTAAGCCAATACAACAAACATCCTGGATAGTTGTGGCTTAAAGACAGGCTGCCTCCCACACACTTCAAAATGAATCTCAAATGTATTTTTATCATTACAATGATTTCCGTCAGAGAATAATAAAGAGATTTGATGCCTAGGGTACTTAATGTTCTGTGATGTGTATTGTAATAGCTATTTTAAGTGTAGGAAATACCCTAATAAGAAACAGTTTGCTAGTGTGCTGATGTAGTTGATTCTTATCATAGCACTCTCTATAAAATAATAATTGGAAGATATGACAATAGAGATGTCTGATTAAACTGTTAAACATCTGATAGAACTTGGGCAGAGTTAGATCACTTCAAGAAGAGCTTTTTTTATTTAAGAAGAGAACCCTCAATTTCCAACATTTTTTTATGCTACCTTTTATTTAAAATATTTTGTGACCTTTGCTAAATATAGTAGTTGATGAATTGAAATGCTCTGAATCTAAATTAAAGAACCCACCCCAAACCTAAAACATGTATGTTCCTCAAAACATGCTCTATATTCCTTGTATCCATTTTTTTGCCACTACATTCTTGTATTCACAAGCTTGTTAGATTTGTCTGCTTGTTCGTGTAACTTCATTTGGTGTCTGTCCCACATACAATATCACCTTTCTTCCTTGTTCTTATACTTTCTTGAAGGATTTATTATACTTTTTACAAGCTTCAGTTCAGCAGAATTCTTAAAGAATCCAGTCTTATCCTGAATAAAGCTACTCCCTTTCAATTTTCTGGGATTCATGAGCACATGATTTACTCCAACAGGAACTGTATTTCACTTTTTAACTGCCTGCCTTTTCTTTAGTAAGATTCCTCTTTGTCAGCCATGCTATCTGTCATATTTTTTTCCCCTCAATTTTATTATCAGATAATTTATATTTGCATACATTGATTCTGGTTTTGCTGTATGTTTTTTACAGTGTTCACTCTTCTCTTCCATTCTATTTTGATTCAGTTTTCCTGAAGTAAATGGCACATTTTCCTTAAGGAAGCCAACAATTCCAAGTCTTCTCACTTCAGCTTCCCCATCCCAAAGCTCTGGTCATGGCAGTCCTTACCAGAGTAGTCCTTAAAATTGTGATTTGACTGGCAGTATGCGTTGGTGTTCCCCAGCAGGGCAGTAACTAACTGTATCACCCTGCTGTAAAATCTCTAACCTCAGCATTTCCAAAACTCCCTGAAACATGTGGGCAAGGTATACAATATAGAATACTTGGTGTGGAGATTTCAATTTCCTATGTCAAAAGTAGTATTTCTGAACAATTTTTCATTGATTCCCTGTAAGGTTTTTCTCAGCTTGTCAGCTGCTGGTGTTATGCTGAAATTCTGGTCTTGTTACTGGAAGGTTAAGTCCTGCTTGCCACTGCAGTTACAGTAAGCTTTGAAGGTGATAGAATCTGATCCAACCCAAAAAGCCTGTTTCCTCTTCAAGAATATTGTTCCTTCACTTCTGTTCACTTGGGTTTTCAAAACTTAGACCTTTTCAGCATGTATTTGGTCTAAAGTGAGCATTGTAATAGCAACTCTGGTAAGTTTTTACCGAGTGTTTTCATCCGTCTGAATAAATTCTCCAAGAACTGACTTTCTTTTGGTCTTGAAGTCTCTTTTCACTGTCTTTAATTCGCAGTCCTTGTAGGTAGGTAGATCTGAACACTTACCTCTGTCCTTAATACCTTCTAGATTCTTTCGATTTGGGTGGTAGAGGTAGTGTGTGTTGTGGTCTGGTTTTTTTTTTTTTTAATTATTTTTTAACTCTAGAAGCAAGGATTTCCAGCTCTGCAGTCAGGCCACTGGGAAGCTGAGCACTGAAGGGATTAATGTAAATGATCCAGGCACTGCACCAGCAGCATCAGCTCTGATGAATATCAGGGAGTTACTTTCCTGCCAAGTCTTAACCAAGGACTCGGTTTTCATTTGTGAGTGCAGGGCTCTGGGGCTTCTCAGGGACGTTATGTGCTTTCATTTTCATTTGTCCAGGATGGGAAATCAGCACTGCTTGGAAAGGGTGGCATATTTAACATCCCACCCCCAGTTACACTGGTGCCAATATATGGGAGTCAGCTTAAATTTATCCTCCTACTAACTACTGATGGACTGGTGCTAAATGTTTATTTTGGCTTAAAGGGACACTGTTGAGATGTAATCACAGGATGATTTTGTTTCAAATTTTCCATTCAGTGCATAGTTTTCTGGCTGACTTACTTGGCTGTGTGTTTCAACAGATAGATGTATATACATGGTTATCCTGTGGTCTACATAAGAAATAACATTGCCTTTACACATTATTAATATGCATTTACAAATGAATGTGTAACTTAAATAGTTCCTTGCAGATGTTACTAAAATACTCCGATTTAGAAAAAAAATGAAAAGATCTGTTAAAACTGAAGGTACTTCTTAGTTATTTATGGGGTTTTCTTGCTTTTTTTTAGGGCTACTTTCTGGCTTCAAGTCCAGTCTCTGCTTTTGGCTCTTGTACCATTGTGCAGTAGTGCTATATGCTAACATCTAAGAGGCAAGAATACGGCAGGTGGCTTCTTTTTTAATGATTACAAAATCATAGTGTATTTTTCCAGTAGAGAAGAACTAGCGTTCAGTTGGATGGGCAGCTTTTGACATTGTGTAATGGCCCTCTACATTACAACTCCACCTTCTGGCCTTGTAAAGTAATAAGTTGTTAGGGCTGGGTGTTTTGTATGAACATTAACAGCAAGGGCAGAAGAGAAGTTAACTTCTCTAATATTGAGAAGTTGTGTTTCTTGTTGTGAGCTTGTGTGTTCATCTTTGATCTGAGCATGGCAGTGACCTGAACTAGCCTGTCAATATGTTATCTGCAATTTTCCATAATGATGTACAGATTAAGATTTTTAAATCACTTAAAAAAAAGGCTTTGACTTTAATTCTTAATTTACAATCTAACTTCCTTAGCACCCATCCTCTTCAATAGAGAACTGAAAAAAACCTTGAGGCATCCACACTTCTGTCTTTCTACAGAGCACAATCAAATTGATACAGTCGGATTCAAAGAAGTCAGTCTCACATGTCTGGCATACAAAGGGTAGTCACTATGGGCAGTGGGACCCTAGCTTAGTCAAGACTGGTAAGGTGGGTGCTCAAGAAACACCTAATTTCAACTCCTCCCTCCCCTTTTTTTTTCTCCTCCCAAGTGTTGGTTATATCTTTGGTCATCTTGCAGTCTGTCTTCCTGGTTTCTTGTAGAAAAAAAACCTGACCATATGGGAGGAAAAGATGAATTGAAAAGTGGAAGAAGACTCTCTTTTCTTTTCTCTCCAAAGAATGTATCTATTCTTACTTTTAAGTCAACCAGCAATAGAGAGGCACTTTCCCAGTTATACTGTTTGTGCAAGGGATGATATGGCTACCACATGGCTGCTCTATAATTGTGAGGTGATGGTTGTGTGATGCCAGCTCGGAGGCAGAAATGAAGTTAGGCAATGCTGAATCCAAGGGGAGTGGTACCCTGTACAATCTGCTTATTGACTGGTAGCTGGTGAAGTGAGGTAGCCTCCTTTCAGTGACCTGGCTTCACGGGAAAAAGTGCTGCTGTTGACTTTCCAAGTAATAAAGGTATCAAGAATTAGGTCTGGGGCAGGTTTTTGAAGTTTGCTTTTTAGTACAGCCCAAATTCTTAGCGATAAGTAGCAATGTCCTGATGGAAGTGAGGGGAGCTCAAGTCGTTGGCACTTGAGAAACAACTGAACTTCAGGATTAGGTTTATTTTTAGGTGTATTTCCAGCTGCTTTGGATCCTGTGTGTGGCCAAAAATGTTCTTATATTTTGAGTAAAATCTGGTAGTTTGTTTTCCTGCAAAATATTACTTATTTCTGTATTAAGCACCATCTAAAAAGGCTATAGGCACATGTATAAGAGTACTAGAAAGTATCTGCATGTCTAGCAGAGCTGGTAGGAAAGGAAGGGGTTTGCTGAATAGCTTTTGAGATTTGTCTCCTGACATTTTTTTTCTTCTTAAGTCCTCAGAGATGAAAGATATGGACAGGAATAGCACTACTCTACAAGAGACCGTGTTAGGATGTTGAGGTGCTCATCTCTGAAGGAGGTGCTAATTTAATGACTTGTATTTGTTAATGGCCCAGTCATCTTGGTATCCCGTCCTAAAAGAGCTCATGTCTGAAATACTCTGCTGCCACTTTAAAAGATGAGCCAGCTGAGCATCCTGGGTTTGAAGTAGATCTCACCAGTGAACTTAATGAAACTTGATGGCTCTAAATCAACATATTAGTCAAATTAAAATTCAGAAACAATTAAGAGTTACTAGAATATGCAGCCTTTCAAGATGTATAAACCTGAGCATCTCTGACTTTATGGGTTCGAGCCAGGCACAGATACAATTGTTGCAGTTCATTACTCGGGTATGAAATATGGGCAGAAAGTTTAGGTAGGGGATCATTGATTATAAAATGTACAGTTGACACCACTGTACATCCAAGTCTAAATTTTTGAATTTGGCTCAAATATACCCCAACTCTAGCAATAGTACATAAATACTTCGGGAAGTGAGCTGGTGACATAGCTCTAGTATTATAAGCTAAAGTTCTGAGAATGGGACAGCTGCCATTGACTTCAGTGGAGCCAGAAAGTATTTCCTCATCCTTTTACATAATTAGGGTTGGTCGTGAAGTCAGTCCCCCATATGTATTAAACCTCGGGGCCTACACTGAGGCCAACCATGTGTATGTGGCTCTTGTTACTCCAGAGTAGTTCTAAGATTTATCCCAGGTGTGTAGTGAGGGGCTCAGCTGCTCAAGGAATTGGTCAGTAGGCAACTGTTCTTTCAATCTTTGTGTACATTTGCAGGCAGAAGGAGAGGAGGAAGGAAAGGGGTCAAGACCAAGTGCATTTAGGGATGGTTGAACTGCAGGTGGGCCACAGCAGAGGCTGACCTATCTGGAAATATTTCAGACCTTTCGGGGTCAGACTGGACTGCTACAGGGGGAGCTGCATTTTGGAGTTTATAATTGGTCTCATGAGAGTGGTGATGCCTTTGATGTTGGCCCTTACTACCAGCAGTGTGTGCTGATAGTGCCTGAGTGACTTGCTTATTCATGTAAGAAGCTGATGGTGCTGCAAGACCAGCTTTAACTTGGCTTGTCTGTGATTTTGTATTAGTATTATAAAGCCCAGACCTTGCTTCCTTGCACTTTCTTTCAGGCTATGTCTTTATCAGTGACTCCTGCAGCTGGCTGAAAGCAGGATTTGCACAAAGTTGAGCTACACTTTAATATTTATTGTCACTTCTTGAAAACCTCAGAACTGTTACTTTTTCCAACAAAACAACAAGAGATGTAAAAGTCAATGAAGGAAACAGTTAACAGACTTCAGGGCAATCGGAGGGCCTTGGCTCCTACTGCAAAATATTAACGGCTGTAATTTGACCTCTTAGCCAATTAATTTTGGCTAGTGTAAAATTCCATACACTAAATCTGTTTACGATACTTCACTATTCTAGGCATCTGATACTGTGCCAAGACCTTAATATGTCTCTGAACAGAGGTCAAGTCGTGGCCTTAAAATGAAGACTTGAAATACAAGCTGTGTGTGGGTGGGTAGCCTTATGTCCCTAAGGGGCTTATGAGTTCCTTCTCTATTGCTGTATGATCTGAAACTCTGGTCACTGCTCTCTGTATTACCTTCTTGTATTTCTTAATCAAAATAAATCCATTTTGCAGTTCAGAAATGACCTCTCTTTTTTGCAGTTTGTCCAGACCTTTATGTTTTTCACACATGGCTTTAGTTAAGCATGCTAGCAGTTATCTGTTGTCTGTGTTGTACATATGTTCAAAAACAGATTGTTAAATTTCCTGGACAAGTCTAAGTTATATCCATCTTGTTCTTTGGGGTGAAACAGTTGTATCCTGGTCATTCTGCCTGTGCTACCCAGTTATTTAACACTTCATTTTCCTGTCTCTGGCTTTTGGGTGTCAATTTCTCTCTGTTAAAGTCTATGAACTCCAGTGAAGTAGACTGATTTTAATTTAAAAAAAAAAAAATCTGTTTTTTTGTTTGCCTTCCAGTTTGCAGAGTGAATAGTATTGGTTGCTGCATGGCAACATCTTAAGAATACCAAGCTGTGTTAGGTTCAGATAAATGCTGGTTACTTCTGCTGGTTACTGTACCGACTGGGTGAAAGCCTCGTTCAGTTCCTTCAGTTGATACCAAGCTGCACACAACAGATGTTTGGTTATGAATCAGATGAACCAGTACGCTTAAGTCGATGTTTGAGTCCGTGCTGCATGGAAGACAGTGCAGCACCATATTACCAGTGCCATACATCTCATGGTAAGAGGCTCAGGGCAGGCCAATTCTGTTGCAGTTTGTCTGACTTCCAGGCAGAAGGCTGGACCACTGCTTTGTTCTTGAGAGCTGCTTGACATGTGTTTTATATTGGTAATGAAAGAGCAGTTTTCTGAGCTACTCTGTACTTCTTGTGTACTTCCTTTATTAAAATCTACTGTTGGCGTGTTCTGAACAGTTTTTTGTGCAGGATTGAAATGTTGTGCATGGTAAGTCAAAGGTATGCCAGGTAGCCTGAAAATAGTGAAAGAATGAAGTGAGTACCTGCTGTTCTGCAGGCCTGGATGTATTAGCAGTCGTGTGCCTGAGACCTTTAGAAGCTTCTGCAAAAGGAAACAAAGCTGAACAAAATGAGATTAATCCATGTCCAAAATGTTTGAGTCTTTAGATGGTTAAATAATAATGTCATCCTTCTTACTGCTGTTTAGATTGTCTTTTAAAGTACGAAGAAGTGCTGCAAAGAAATGGTAATCCACTTGGAGTCACTCACTGCAGAATGCAGATTAAGATTAACTCAAGTGTAGGAATGGCAGATAACTGGTAATCATCTGCCAGGGGTTAGTGTGCCCCAGTTAAATGGCAAAGTAGAACATCCATCGGGGACTGACCTATATCTGTCTGCACTGCACCTGATACAACTGTTGCTCAACAGCAACCTCTACAATTATTTGTCTATTACACTTTTCTTTTATCTGTTGGCCGTTACTGAAGATATTACTGTTTGAAAGATGGACTTCGAAGTCTTATAATGAAGAATGGCAGTAATAAAGCATCCTAACCTAGTACTAGGAAGTTAAAGAACTTTTGAGGCCAAATCCTTGATTTGCTTAAACCTGATAGATAGTGAATTCATTGGCTTCCCAGAAGTCTAGCCCTTGACTGCAAGGGTTTTTTTTTTGGGGGGGGCAGTTGAGGTGTGGTGGTGAGGGGGATGGGGGTATGAAGGGAGAGAAATTAAAAAAGCGGAAGAACAAATTGCTTTAGTCATTTCCATTTTGAATTTACTTGGCCATTAAAACAAATGAGATTGTCTTTGTCTATGATATATAGTTCCCAGCTGATGTAAAGGGTATGAAAATAGTTAATGGCTTAAAGAAAAGAAACAATGGGGTTTTATATCATTGTCTTTGTAAAGCTGTTCCCTGGGTACTGACAGGTGGTGTTGAATTTTGCATACCTTGGACACAGGAAAGAATAAGATTTTTAAAAGGAAATAAATGACAAAACCTCATGTAGCAAAGATTAGCGCCTGAAGTGGGAAAACTTAGCCCCATTTGGGGGCTGGGAAATTTGCCGATGTAGTGTGAATGGGGCAACAGAACTGAAGCTGGACAAACTGGATCATATACCCTATGGGAAATTAGACTTGTATTAAATCTGTTTCAGGGGTGACTTTCTAACCTGTCATGGTAGAGAGCACCAGTAAGTGCAGGCTGTGCACTTCAGTCTGAAATCTTGTATGTCTGGGAGGGTTTGGGAGGAGCGTTCCAGCTCAGCCCTGCCTGTCAAAGACTAATCTCTGCCTTGATGAAGCCTTGCTTTGCTCATGATGTGGAGGGACAAGAGAGCTTGTCACATCAGGCAAGTTTCTCCCATCTTTATAACTTGCTCCGTTGTGGAGTGCGTGCAACCTGCAAGTTGAATGAATGCTCTTTTGAATGAAACTGTAGAAGGTGTGTGCTATCCCAGTATTGCAGGGTAGGATTTAATCAAATCTTATATGGTGGGGGTGGGGGAAGGAAGGGGAGAAACAGCACAGAGGATGCATGCTCCTCTGATTCACGTATTTGAGATTTTGTCAGTCTTACAAAAATAAACTGGGTTTTTGTTAGACTAGAAAGAGTACTATATTGGTTTTCCTTTTTTTTAATATAAAAGTTTTTTCAAACAGACCACCAGATGGTAGTGTTTCCTTTGTAATTAGAGGTGTAAATTCATAGAAGTGACTACTTGTTTGTCATAGGTCACTCAAGGACTGCTCAATACATAGCAGAATTTGAGATTTTTAAGTAAGGAGCAATATTAGTTAACTGAGCAAAAAGGAAGGAGGGAAGCCCATCAGTAATCTTTAGCCACGTGGGAGAATAAGGGACTCAGTGGAGCAGAGCCTCGTGTACTGTGTATTACAGATAAGCTGCTTGCCTGGAATCGCAGAAATATCACAGGTGATTAAAGCAATAAGCCATGAGACAACCTGAAAATGTTCCATCTTTTGCAATAGCAAAAGTTACTGTTCAACTGCATGCTTTTCAGAAATGTTAGATGTGATTTTGTTGTTTAAATGGGATGCTCAGTACTTCTGATTGCAAAATTTTGTTGGCAAGTGGATAGAGCACAGAGATGGATTTAGGAGGTCAAAATTAGCTGGAGGTGACTGGTCTTGGGCAAGTCCCTTCGCTAGGGTGTGCTACGGGTTCCTTTTTTTCAGGTGAGGACAAAATGCTGATAACCATTATCAGCTTCTAAGAGTGAACTAAAATATTTTACTCAAGAGTACAGTATTATTATTTGAGCTGCACATGGCTTTCATTGACTGTCTAGAATAATAGACTTGGGTCAGTTTGCCTAAATGAGGGTCTTTTTGAAAGACCTCATTCAGTCTCAGAATTGTAAAAAGCAATTGTGAAATGTCACTCTGTGTGAGAAAGCAATTTTAAAGGCAGTCCAAACACAGAGCTTCATACTAGGAATTTTTGATCTGTTTCTGGACAGAAACTGATGGAGAAATCCTGCAGAAGGTTACAGTAAATACTTGTGTGTCTTTTAGATGAATTAGCCTAGATCTGTGTGTGGTTACTTTGTTCTTGCTTTGTTGGAATACTCTTGCAAAGTGATAGGTATCAGTTTTGGGAAGTTCATGGACGCAAAGGATTTTTAAGGGAAGATATCTGTCTGTTAGTAGATGATATTTTCAATTATTGTTCCTAAAGAGCTACAGTGGATGTCTGAGTCTGTATATGGTATGATCAGCCACTCAGAACAAGGAAAGTGTCTGTCATGCCAACCTCTCTCAACATCTGGGTGTAAAAAATTCAGATGGGTATTTTAAAATGAACTGCTCAACCAGTGACCTTAAAAAAAAAAAAAAGTATTTGCAGAATTACATTGTGTGGGCAAGGTGAAGGACTTTATATGCAGAAAAAAAATATGAGTCTCAGATAATTTACCTGAAATGAAAGGAAAAAAAGAAAAGAAAAAAGCACCCTTCTTTGGATAAACTACTCTCTATGTCTGTTCAACTGTACAACTAAAAATTGTAGTGAAAGTTTTTAAAAAATTCATTATTTTCATGGAACAGTATCACTCTGTGCATCATAGGTTGTCAGAGAATCCTGGTCCTAATTCCCCAGGGAAAAAGCCCACAGTACATCCCTGTTTGTCTGTTGGGCTCCGAGTTCTTCCCCTGCCCCTCTGACCTGCTCTTCCCCTGGACAGAATTCCCCCAGCCCCCATTAAACCAGCTGACTTGTGTCAGCTTTTGTCTCAGTTCCTAAAAATCCTTCTTTTTTGCCTGAGGGACAGATGCATTTTCACTGGAAATGCTTTCTGCACCTGTGAGGATATAGACCGTATAATTTCTGAGCTCTGGGTCTGTAACGTGTGGGTTTTCCTGTGCAGCATTATGTAGGTAAATGCAGATTAAAATCTCTATCACAACATCAAACTGGTTTGCTTTAAATGTGATCTATGCTTGCAAAGGGGTGTCCCAAAGCCTTTGAAGTGTACTGGTTATTACACAAAACTTGCTGGTGAGTTTGCTTTAAAAATCTCCACTTGGGATGTTTAATATCGCTTTAAACCGATGTCTATGTGTTAGATATATGGAGATCTACAGGGACATGTTTAGATAATTTACATGATCAGCAGAAATGTGTGCTCACAAGATTGTGGCACTCTTAGATGTGCGTAAGTAGGAAAAGTCTAGACCTTCAGACTGAACATGTTTGAATCCTGGGAAGATTAAAAAGCGAAACAGCAACTGTCCAGCAAAGAGAGGTTAAGAAGCGAGCAGGTGAACTCACAGTGACAATGTGCAATACAGCTGGAACTGCGCTTTTTGCGGTACCTGTATTATTATTTTTTTTAATATATTCTGGGTGTGATTTTACAGCACTTTGTGCATTGTTTTTAAAGCACTGAAAAATTATCTGAGTTGTATGGGCAGAAAGGACTTGTAGAACAGCAAACTCATTCTGCTACCACATGAGAACAAAATATTTTGAGCATATCTGCTTTTAATGATCTCTTAACAGAAATGCATTTAAGCTCCGTTTAAGGAATCTGGTTTTGAGCTGCAAAAGGCTCCTGTAGAATTTTGCTGAGACAACTAAAGGCCATTTTTTATTGCAACACACCTCATCTTCGATTAATCATTTTGATTTTCTCATGTTGCATGTTTGTCATTCCTCACAGTTTTAAGATTTTGTCAGTATCTATCTTGTAGTGTTTAATCAATCATTTGTTTGTTGCATGTGAGAATGTTTCAACCCAGTGTTGAAACACTGCATTAGAGCTACAGTGCTTCTTCTGATGCTTCTGTTTTTACTGACTTTCAACTCAAATACCAAGACATTATCTAGGAAATTAGGAAACATCATAGAATCTCCAAATTTTAACTCTATTTGATATTTTAAATTTTATGTGATCAATATTTATCATCAATTTCTTCAGTTGGGCTTTGAAGCAGGCAGTTTAAGATGTATAGTGAGACAGACAGAAATAAGTTAGATTAGATGAGCAGCAAAGTCTTGGTTTTATACTCTCTAGTTTTACAGTGTGTGTGAAGCACTCCAATTTCTTCTTTTAAAATATTTTAAATGCGTTTTACATGTTGCTGTTCAGGAGCTCCCAATTGTGTGTAAGCCAAGCTGATATGTTTGCTTTACAGTACTGGGTCTATCTTTGTTTTAAAGACACAAGATAAGTTTTAAGAGAAGATCCAGAAATAAGATGTGGTAAATAGTGAATTCTGGACCTATAATCCACGCTTCAGTTAAAACCAAACATCCAGCACTGTAAAATTCCTGGCCTCTCTAGGGCTCTCAAGAAAAAGTTGGGGGTATTTTTTCTTTTGTTTTTAGTGCTCAAATGCTAAACTATTCTTAAAGATTTCACAGTATTTTGGTTTGGTCAGTTTTGTGTGCACAGTGTTAAGAAAATGTTCACAGGACATCTTTGAGCTGTTCCTCCGCCCCCTCCTCTCCAGGGACAGCCGTGTACACTGACCAGTGCCTCAACAAGCTTCTTTCATGTGAATTCCAAGGAAGGGAATATTGTGATGTTGCCTCCCACTGCCCGACTTCTGTTTGAATTAGTGTTCTAAAGATTTTCTTATGTGTGGTTTGCATGTGGAACACGCTCTGGTACCCGCACAACTCCTCAGGTGAACAAAAGAAAAAAGTTAAGTGTTAATATTTTGCTAACATTACTTAAAAGAGCAGCGACCTTAGAATGCAGACATGGTGAGCACCATCACTGGCCAGGTTAAAATGACCCTTGTAGGTAATTTTAAGTCCAGAATTCCTTAACAGTGATGCAATGTCCTGTTAAATGTTCTGTTAAATGAGGTGGTTTAATAATAATAATTCTGTGGAGAAGGAAGGATAGTGTGGTCTAGTAGTGGTAACAGTTCAATATCCATTTTTTTAGAAAGCCTTGCTGAACACCCCTATGGGGTAGACCTGCACTCCCACTAGAACAGGAGGGCATATTGCAGAGGGAAGTTACCCTGCCATCGTCTCTGCTCTGTGCTGTCTTCTCACAGGGAAATAGCAAATGAGTTGCTACCTCTTATTCCGGGACTTTCTATATAGTGAGGAACTTGGTTATTGCACAACCCGATTAACCAGGGATGCATTTGAGCCTGGGGAAGGGAAGGTGGGGATGTGAAAGTAGCCTTTTTCTGCCACACAGTTCTATTTTAATTTTTTTCTGTAATCTTTGGACATACAGTTATAAGCCAGTGGCTAGCAATTGCTTAGGTTTCCAGAGGAAGGACAGAAAATGGAGGTTTAGCTGTTGGTATTGACAGAAAAAGTTTTGGTTTCCTTTTTCTTGTAGGCTGAGTTCAGATAAGCAAATCATGGTCATTATCCCTCATGACTCAAACAAATTACACAAATCCTTGGCAGAAACGAGCTGCAACGAGGGACCCCAGGAAGCGCTATGGTCAGATCAGACGGCACAATTAATTTATGCTCACCTCTGTCACAAAAAAGTAAATGGTATTTGAATTTGGTTGTGTTATAGCCTCTTGAGATTGATCAGTCACAATCAAAGCAAAATGGGAGCCAGTTTCCAATTTCTCTTGCTACCTCCCAACCTGCTGCTGTCAGAATGATTCTCCTTTTTCTTATTTTTTTTTCTTTCAATACAAGATGTCCATCATAGGCCTAAATCTCAGAAATACTGATTTTGATTGTCTAACCCTCCTTTATTTTCAAATAAGTTCCAGTCGCTGTACACATTTGATTGGCGCTTTTCCCCAGCAACCTAATGCTCAGTTTGGAGTAATGGGAACACAAACCATTAATAAAAGATTAAAGAAAAAGCAAAACACCAGGATTTAAAATTCCAAACATATCTCTGTAGACTGTCTTTATAAAAGGCAGTTTCTTCGGCAGGCGTTGAAATGCAATTCTTCCTACACATTAAATAATAAAATCAGACGTGAACTTTCAGATTGCTGTGCTGAGCAAAATGGATGTAGTTCTTTTAAGTCCATAAAAGTAAGGAAAAATCAGATTTTAAGAACCAAGATCACACTTGAGCACAGTTGGAAAACTACAGCGTGTTAGCAAAACCTCATTAAACTGTCATAGGCTTTTTTTTTGGTGTGTTTCCTTTCTCAGTCTTTGTGATTGCCGAGATATTTGTGTGTAAATACTTTTTTCTAACTCTATTCCCCCTCCTCCTTCTCTGATACTATGTTTGTGACAACACGGCGGTTACCATGGGGATTGTGATGAGTGATGTCATCTGCAGCAGGGTGACCTCGGAGAGCCAGGGAGTCTGGTGAAGGATGGAGATGGACAGAATAACCACGGCAGCAAAAGCTGAAAAATATACAGGAAAAATGAATGAATGTTAATAAGATAAAACATTGGAGCGTGGGTTTAAAGAACAAAACCAAAGTTCACCAGAGTGCACATCATGGCTGTGTAAAGCTTTTATTTTTTTGGCCTGAAACTCACCGGTTCTGTTTTTGGAACATATGCTGTGTGATATGTAGCTAAGGAGAGACCTTTCCTCTACCAACACAAGCAATATGAGGTAAGCTTAGAGAGAAAATTGTAACTCAATCCCAGCTTCCAGAAAAGGGAGCATTAAATCAGAAGCTATAACCGCTTAACACTTCTCTAATGCTTAACACGTGGAAATGTTATTGAATCTTCACCACACCCCAATATGAAAAGTAAGCAAGTGCTAGTGTCCTCAGGTAAAAATTGGTGAATGGGTGATAATCTAGATGGTGAGTGAACTCGCAAAGTGACTCATCAAATCATTGGCAGCAGTGGGATAAAGTTCTGGAAATTCCTATCTTTATAGTCCTGTGTTTGTTTCACTGGATCAGATTTGCTGTTCATTGAAAACACAGTTTTCAAACTTGAATTGTTCAGTTAAGCAATAGTCTCACTCCTACCAGTATTAGAGACAGGAAAGCCTAGAGTTAGCACAGCATCTTCATGTTAGGTGTGCAAGAGATTATGCATAGAGCTCATGCAAATGCTTGTTCAATGAATGTGTGAGCTGAATGGGGCTGAAATGGGCTCACCCTTGTATATGCAGATGTCTGTGAATTGAGCATCATGTATGCTCAAAAAACATTTTTTTTTTTTCTCCTCCCAGAACCTCAAGTCTCTCCCCCTTCTTGTGCGCACTGACTCTTGATTTATATCTCTTAAGTGAGAGGAGAATCAGGGCTTTCGACTTGTAAGTCTCACTCAAAACACACGTTTATGGTCAGGGTTATAATGGAAACACTGACAAACTCAGACATTTAACTGTAATGGCACAGTGTGTGACATGGTAATAAAGATATGCTTTACTGCCAAACTGCCTTGTGTAGACATTAGGGGAATGATGCTTTTCAGTTTCCCTCTTGTAACTATACTGACTTTGGCAAGGAAAAGGTGCTTGCCAGGTTGAAGTCATTGCTCTGAAAAATAATGCACTAATGAAATAATATAAATAGTGAAGGACCCAGGACCTCCAGTAGAAGTTATCAACTTTGAAGACCAAACTGCCAAATTATCATCCCTTATGTTTATGTATCAAACACAGTGTATCTGCACACCGTTAATTTGTTGTCAGCAGTATTGATTCTCTAGGCATGTAACTCCCATTGAGAGCATTAGTAGATCTGCTTGTGAAAGGACTACAGGCACTCATGGCACTAAAGTGTATGAAGTTCATATTTGTAGGGAGTTATTTCACATGTGGCATTCAAAAAGAAAGACATTTCCATGTTCAAAAAATGTATCTCCAGTCTTATCAGTGTGAAAAGCTGCCATTTCAGCAGGTCAGACAAATGAGGCTTTCCTCCAGCAGTGGGTTCGAACTTAGGGAGAGGATGGCTGGTTTTACTCTTAAACATCTTCTGCAAATAGGACCCCTCTCTATTAGGGCTGAATTCCTGGTTTTGAGGTTTTATTTCTCTTTCACAGTACTAAAATAATGGTTTGTCTGTTTGAAGATTTATTTTTTTTTAAAACCATTGTTTTGTTAAAGGTACAACCGCCACCCCAGATGGAAGTTGAGCTTAACGATGGGGAGGATTTCTTTATTTTCCATCTATTTTTTTGTGAAAATGTTCTTTGCTATCTACTCTTTCTCACTTTCCGTTCCTCCCAAGAGCAAAACAGGCTTATTTGCTATAGTGACATTTCTGAAAATCTGCATGGCAGCATCACTGTTGCCTATGGAATAGTCATCATGTTCAATTTGGTTGATCCTGTGTTTGTTTGCTAGAAAGCAAATCCATCTATTTATCTTCAAAGTCTATTTTCCCAGGTTTCTGTTGCTTAAAGAGCTATACCAAGCTACAGCAGAGTCCTTGACTGCAAAAGCTTACGATATTAATGTTTTGCTCTGCTGTTCTAATGATCAGTGTGATGTTTTGAAAGTGTTCTGTCTTGTCAGCCCTGTTGTTTTTGCAGTTTGTGTTGATTTGGATGTCAGCTATGTTTCCAATAAACTTCTGAACCCGGAGTGCTTTCTAGTGGAGAAGAAAAAAGATGCTTTGTTTGCCATGCTATGAAAATTAAAGACCAAGAACCTTCAAAAATAGGAGCCTATGGTTAGGATCCTTAGCCTGTGTTTAGATTTCTAAAGCAGTGGCCTAATTTTCAAAAGGGCTGAGCATCCAGGAGCTCCTGTTTGGGGTCAATGGTTGTACCTGTCAGAGTCCAATACTCTCTGGGCAGGTTTTTAGATATTCCACTGTAGGAGGGTTTAGCGTTTAATGTAAATTTTACGTATTTGTAGGTATTTGTGGTTTTTTAGGTATATTTTTTGGAATACAATTTCTCTGCTGTGTTTTCAGGCAAGAACAAAACAAATGTATGGAAAAAAAAAAAGGTTGGAATGAATCCCCTTCACTCTATCAAGCTTCATTTGTGAAGAGAATTTTGACATATGAAATTTGGAGTAAAATTTTTCTGTCCATGTTTTCAAGCAGAATCAAAGCAAATAGTCTTTAGAAATAAGTAGTTGGAACAAATTGTTTTGCTTTCAAGCCAACAGTGACAAGGGTGAAGGGAAAGAAGCTTTTGATGCTTCTGACCGAAGATTACATTTCCTTTTATATATGGAAAATAAGGTACTGGCTAATTCAACTTCTAAGGCAGAGATGAGCCCAAATATTGTATTCAAGTCCTTCAAAGCCTTGAAGGTGAACTGAGCAGGGAAGAGTGAAAGCTCGAACATGTCTTCTCAGTTCCCAGGCTGCAGCAGGATTTGAGATTTCTCAAGGTTTACTTGGCTATCTCATGCTTCTCAGGGGATTCCTGCGTACAGAGGACAAAGCCATCCTGCATTCTCTTTGAATGTCTTCTGGAGCTGTTGACCAAACCACTATCCATGCCTTTACCTAACTGTCCCTCTAAAATTCACCTTCTGAGGAAATACATAGCAGAGAAACCCTTGTTCTGGAGCCACTGCACTGGGAATGTAATTTCTTAACTCTTCTGCTGCTCCTGCACTGCTCCGGGACTGGCCCCAAGGAGCACTAGAGGTTCCAGTGAATCATGGACAAACCTGCAGAGCATTCCCCAGGGTCTAGCTCCTATGATGTGTTGGTATAGCAATATCTTAGAAGAAAAGTGTAAAATGAAGTTATGTAGAACAAAGTATGAGCATCTTCTGGGTGCTTCCTTGTCCTTTGTCTTTCTAGTAGCAGCTGCAACCCAGCTTGTGCTTTGCTATTTTTAGTGTAGAGGTCAGTCTTAGAAATGCGTCCTCAAGTGCTCTTTGGCAAGCCTGTGAAGCTAGGTTTGCCAACGGTTAAGCTGGATTTCCTAGAAGTTAGTGAGAGTCTAAACGAGTGACCCAAAAGTCAGTACCTGAGATGGGAAAGCAACTGTGAAGCCCTGACTTTTCCATCTCTCACCGTAACCAGCAGGCAATGCTCCTATTGCTAATATAAGCAGGAGGTTCACAAACGACCAGCGAATATTATCATATTCTCAAGAGTTACTTAAGAATATACCAATTTAATATTTTTTTTCTTTATTTTAACTAACAGAATATGCCTCCACCATTCTGAACCTTAATCTTGAGGTCAGAATATGCCTTTTGGGTATTTTCCTATTAATGAAGTAACTTGCTGCAGACATGCCATAGTATCCTAGCAATCTACTTGTTCCCTGGCCGAAGTTCTTAAAGTTTTAGCTTCTTCTTGAATATGTTGATTGGAAACATGGTGTTTTGAGAAGCTAGATATATTTTATTGGATTTGATGGGAAATATAAATTGGGGTTGGAAAAGGGCTAACCCTTCAAGCCCTCGATTCTCCCTATTAAGATTTTCCTTGCAACTTGGCCTCTTTTAAACTCCCATCTCGTGCATACTCTTTTCTAATCTGATACCTCAGCGTACATATCTAAACATGATCAGTGACAGTTTTAGCTGCGGGGTGAGACTTTCTGTGACAAGGGCAGTGAGCTCTGATTTGAGACCATTCATTGCAAGTGACTTCAGCTGTCTCTTCAACTGACATCCAGCTACTTGAGGAATGGGGGATGACGAAAGTTCTTTGGACAGAAAACTTTCACTGACAAGAAGGTGACAGGTCCTTGCACAGCTGGTCTCTGATATGCCTTGGAAGAGGCCTACATAGTTACTAATTTAAGTTTAGCGGTGGCTGCAAGCATGGAACAGACAAGTTCTTGTAGATTTGTAACTCATCTGCAGGAATGACAGGAGTTGGAACTACACTTAGGGTGCTTGCGTTGTTGTATAACATTTCCAATAGCCCATGTTTATTTAAAGAGCTAAGTAAACTGAACTGCAAGCTATTCTCATTAATGCTGCTTAACGTGTGGCTGAACATGGTGTATTCTGTTAATTTGTTCATATATTTAAAGTGGATACTGACCTTTTTTTAATGGTCTGTCAAGCTATAGTAATGGTATCCTCACTCCTAGGGCTGCCTATTCCTTCCTTTTTTTAAAAAAAAAAATATATAT